>NC_057343.1:31730500-32031500 GCF_016509475.1 Prionailurus bengalensis | reverse complement strand
TTGTGACAGAAAATCTGGAGGAAAATTCTGTACTTTATGCAAAATCCTCCAAACTATATTATTTCATCAAAGGGAAGAAGATGTTGTTTCACTTTTAAAACTGCTGTCATTACTAGAATAAGTCACAAAAATGTAGCATCATAGCCAATGACCAGAGCATAAAGATGAAATGGGGGGGGGGGGGGGGGGAGAGGGAGACATTCCATCCTTTCATCTAAATTTACAAACACATTATGTAAATTAAAAGAAAACAGTTAAGAATAAATGACCTAGGTCAAAAATACTACTTTGAAAATCACCTAATGTTATTTGAGAGAGACAGAAATGACATGTTTTTGAGGAGTACTGAGTGATGCAACTGTTTTAAAAAATGAATACCGTATCAGTTTGGCTGAATAAAAGTGGTATCTAAAAAACTGACCGTAGTTCTCTTCGTATTCACCACTGTTACCACATCTAGAACACTGGGTCTAGGAATGCGCATTCTTTTATTTGTTTTCACTCAAGGTATCTGCCCTTGTGAGGCCTATCCCTGTCACAAACCATGCCTCAGTAGAAATAAAAATATCTGGCTCTTAATCTGGCTTCTAGTATCTGTTCCCAACATCTTGGTTTTGACAGACTGTTCAGTCTCCTTTTTTATGAACTCTGGTTTTCCACCACATTAAAATTAATATCCTTGATTAATTTTAGTATCTTTCATACTTGGGATGAAAGATGTCTACTGTCTGCTCTGGCAAACAAGAACATTGTCTTTTCGAGTCCACTTCATTTCTATTTTTATATAGATGAGAGTACATGGATATATTTGACTTGGAATCCAAGATGACCAGGACTTCTGCCCATTACTATCAAGGAAAACAATGGGAAAAGAAGCAGTGAGGTATTATAGGATCACAACATGGGGTGACGCAGTCATATGACGGCACTTTTTTGAGGCATCATGAATTAATACTACAGACTTGTCTGCTTCTTTTCTACAAATGCAATCTTATATAAAATCCCTGATTTGGGGGCAGGTCACATGATGAAGGCTGGCTTTTTAACTGGAGTGTGTTATCAGAGTATGGCAGACAAATGGGATATTTCGCATTCTGAGGTACTAAGGAAATTTTCTTCTAGATCTTGAAAATGAGATCCTTGCCATTGGTAACTACACAAATTGCCCATGACTCCAAGTCTGCATTAAAAAATCAAGGAAGACTAATGGATTTTAATACAACAGAAAATGAAAAGTTCAGTTAAATCATTTTGATTCCACATTTGCAAGTAACCTTACCTTACCATTTGTCAAGTTTTGGTGTAGCATCAAAGCCACAGTTCTCTAGAAAATTTACTAAAAATTCTCTTTTTTTTCTCTTTATATACACACACACATTTAAAAAAAAGAATACAGTATCAGTTTGGCTGATGTACATATACAGAGGGGGAGGAGAGTCAGATTTTTAGGCACTTCATTCAAAATCATGTATCACAGCAACTAAAAGCAGAAGCAGTTGTGAGATGTTAAGGAGGTTCTGAAAAAAATGTTAACAACGCCACTTTTCTCACTCACTCAAAGACTTCTGGAGTCCTGACATTTGTTTTAATTATTGAAACAGACTTATTTTTAAAATATATTTTTATTTTATCATGTAATGGTTATTTTTTGTGTTTAAAGAAATAAACATATAATTTCCTTTTAAATTTCTTACTTTTATTCTCTAATACAAAGTGGCCTTGTTACTTAATGCAGGGTGATCTCTAATCTTCTCTAAAATTACCCATTACCCAAGCAGAAATGGGGACACCTGCCTTGTTACCACTGGTAGAGACAAAGTTCCCGTCTCCCCATGTGGTCTGACACCAGGACACAGCGGGCTCCTTATTGCCAAGAGAAGATCTTGGTTCCCAACTCACATTTCTCCAGCACTGCTAGGGTGGAAATCTAGGTTTCCTCTCACCCTTTGTTAACTAGCTGGGACTGCAATGTTTTGCTCTGTTGTTTGGCAGTTACAGTCAAAAACTTTTCTGTGTTGCTAAGTTGCACATTCCTGGTTCTTGGGCCAGAGAGAACATACTTCTCATGGAACTTGTTTTTTCCTTTTTTCTTTCTTTCCTTTTCTTTTTCTTTTTTTTTTTTTTTTTTACTGTGCCCAATTTAATGTTTTTATACTGCTGACTTGCTGACTTTTCTAGCACTCAGTCCAGCATATGTGAAGACAAAAAGAAAACCCAGAGAACTTGGCTACTGTGTCCTTCAATGTGTCCCAAGGTCCCTGGTTGGCCTACCTTCTCTCTGTTTTCCAGAGTCTTCTTATATATCATTTCAGGGGGTTTCTGCTGTACTTAGCAGGAAGAATAAGGAAAACTATGCCTATTCTATTTTCCAAGGAAAAGATACATTACAATTACTTTTTGAATTATCAATATATCAAAGCACATATTTCTTTTGGAGTCTTGACTGCTAATAAAACATCATGTCTTTGAAAATTATGTCCAATTGGTATGATGTAATAGGTTTATGATGCCTCATTGTGAGGCTCCCAGGAACCTATAACAGATCTGTTTTAAGTAATTTATTTATATTACAATAATATGAACAGCATGGATCACAAAGCAACCTTCTTTTGATTAGGTGACTTCATGGATACTAGCAATTATATAGAAAGATGTGGATATAGGACAGGGATCTGTCACAAACTATTTAGCCAGATCTTCAGCAGTATAATTCCCTGAATACAGGCATTGGTGATACCAAAATTCCTGGGCAAACCCACAGAAACTGAGAGAAAAATAGCACCATAAAGTGCTATTTAACAAGCTGGTCCTTACAGTATTTATTGAATGAAACAATTATTGAAAGGGAACAATCAGGTTTTAAAAGTTCAGGGATATGAAGAAAACCCTTTCAACAGAGTAAGCATTGCATTCAAAATTTTACAATATTTGGTAGAGAACTGAAATATATATTTAATCTTAAATTCTGTAAGAATATTCAAATTAAGTAGTAATAAAATGTTTAATTTCTTAATCTAAGAAAGCATTGATATCTTATCTGTTTTTTTTCAGAATTCAAGTAGTAGAACCACATGAATTTCCATCAATTAAACATAAGGATTAGCAATGTTGAATAGATGCAGCTATATCCTGGTTTCTTCACAAGGAAATTGTTAAAAAATATTTCTAATGAACATTTTAATACAATTACATAATTATTTTGTTTGGAAAAATACCATTAAATTTAGAGCAAAGGCAAGATTTTTTTTGATGTTATGGGAAGTTTACCATAGAAAAATTAATATGAAAATGTTTTCTAAAATATAAAATAATTTGCAAAATAAATATGGACAGCAATCTATAAAATATCAAATTTCTCTCAGATAACAATGGCTTTTCGGTCACACTGACATTCCATGTTAATAGTTTCATCAGCCAATAAGAAAATGCTCATTTTGATTTGTATTAGGATTTGGATACAGATAATGTTTATGGCAAACACACACACATTGCTGCTGGAAGGAAAATGGTCAAATTCTCTAAGTCTTATGATGATTTTGAGTGCAGATAATAAATTAACATTGATCCTTTTGTATATACTTACATATCCAGGTATTTCTATCAGTATTTGTTATGTTGCACTAATTATAGTTGAGTTTGGCCTTTAAGGTTCCTGGAAAAGTGTACTAAATCTCTGAACATAGATAGTTATAACTATTTTCTGAAACCAGTGTTTGTAAAAAAATTGGTTTATAGAATAAACATGCAAAATCAATAATATTAGTCATGTGGGGCTCAAAAATAATGGCCATTGGATGTGTCTTCAAGAGGACTTTCCATATGTTGAGATGTTAAGGGACAGTGAATAGTTTGAAATTAATGTGCCAAACAAAGGACTCATTTTATTCAAGGTATTTAAAAAACTCAATCTCCTGGGGTTCCAGGGTGGCTCAGTTAAGCATCTGACTCTTGATTTTGGCTCAGGTCACGAGC
The DNA here is from genome assembly GCF_016509475.1 of Prionailurus bengalensis. Lineage (NCBI taxonomy): Eukaryota > Metazoa > Chordata > Mammalia > Carnivora > Felidae > Prionailurus > Prionailurus bengalensis. The sequence goes on along the minus strand of NC_057343.1, from coordinate 32,027,528 downwards.
TCATGGCTCATGGGATCTTGCCCAGTGTCAGTCACTGTGCTAACAGTGCAGAACCTGCTTAGGATTCTCTCTCTCTCTGTCTCTCCCCCCCCCCTCTCTCTCTGTCTCTCCCTCTCCCTTGCTCACACACTCTCTCTCTCTCTCTCAAAATAAATAAACTTAAAAAAATTCATCTTATTGTTATTGAGCAGTCACATCTATTGTATATTTATATATATTATATATATAATGTATATATATATGTATATAATATATAATATAATGTATATATAATTATATAATATAATGTATATATATAATGTATATAAAATGTATAATTATATACATTATATATATACACGTATATGTATATGTATATATGTATATATGTATATGTATATATGTATACACGTATATGTGTATATATGTATATATTATGTATATATAATTATATATTATATAATATACTATATTATATATACTATATATATTATATATTATATATATTGTATATATTATTATATACTATATATATTATATATAGTATATATTATATACTAATATAATATACTATATTATGTATATATAATATACATAACATACTATATTATGTATATATAATTATATAATATAATGTGTATGTATATAATGTATATAAAATGTATACACATAAACTGTATAAAAATTGGAAGTCGCCCATAAATCCAACAGTGATAATTAGCCACAGTTAATAGATAGGGTTTACCTATTTGTTGCTTGTCTGTCCAGCTATCTAACATCTCTCCAAGTATACTCGTTTACTAAATTTATAGTTTTGAATTGGTTTCTTCTTGCTTTCTAATATTTAAGCATTTGTCCTCATTATTTTTTAAATATGAACCATATTTTCCTATCTATGGAATAGTGCCTGGTATTAGTTATGTACGGTCTTCTATAACTATGACTTTACTTTTGAATAAGGTAATTTCTAATATTTTGTTATGTAAAATAACACTGCGATATATTACACGTACATAAGCCTTTTGTTTCAACTTGATTACTTATTTAGCATGTATCCGTGAAGAGGAGTATATGATTGAGAGATTATTAAAACCTTCTAGTTTTCTCATACATATTTAAAAAATTCAATCCTAAAATCTTTATAACAAATTATTTTCCCATTAAAATTGGATGAGAGAATTTTTCCTTTGCACCCTCTTTGGCAATATGATGAGAAAAACTGTATAAAACTTTTGTATTTACCTAATTTCTGAAATATATATATTGAATAAATACTTTTTCTTTTCTTAGAAGAGTTTTTACATAGTCAAAGGGGATTTATATTTTCTACAAATTACATATGCACCATATTTTATAAATTGTACAATATAATACTGATTTTCGTAAACTACAAATATGTTAATACATTAAGGATACTGAAAATTCAAAGTGTTTGCCAGAGAGTATCTAGTTTGGGATTTACTACCTTTTTGACATAGGAATAGTTCAAAATGATCTTGACACTCAATATAGGCCAATCTATCTCTAAATGTTATGAATAAGGCTGAGGCAAACATCAAAAAACAAATAGCAGTTATAATGAGAATATCCCTAGTCTAAGGAAACTTCACCAGCCACAAGTAATATAAGGAATATACTAATACTTAACAGGAGTAATATATCAGATGCTTGATTGACATCTGTGCCAAACATCAATTTGTGTGTTCCTTTAATACTCATAATACTGAAGCAGAGAGAAAAAAATGCCATCAAATAACACGAATGCTTTTTAAGCTGGCTTTAAATACGGCTTTAAATCTCATTAACAGCCACTGACAAGAGGTGCACTGAACCACGTTAATTGCAGATGTAACATATGAGACAAAAGGTCAGACATGTAGAGCTAAGACCACAGTCTGGTTAAGAGATGAAACAGTGGCAGGCTGCTAACTTTGGATTATTTCATTTCTTCAAAACCTGCATTCTAAGATAAGCAGAATTAAATCCAATTTGGGGTAACCTTATCTTTTGAAATGATTAAATATCTAGAATACTGAACAGCATTTACATTTACCAAAAAATGGCGGTTTGGTTGTGGTGGTGAGCTGTGTGTGTGTGTGTGTGTGTGTGTGTGTGTGTGCGCGCGCGCGCGCATGCTGTTATCTGTATGTATAAAATCTGCCTTTATGGTTATTATATTGTATAAATTTTATCTAGTCTACACAATTAAGTTATTTCAAAAACCTTCTGTTTCATACATAAAGCTAAAATGCTAAAATGTTACCTACTTAATGAACCATGCGAGAATGTGAAATTTCCCCTCTTCTAACTACAATGCTTTTCAATTGCCTGTCTGAAATAAAAAGGAAAAATAAAGAAAGCCAAGAGAAAAAGGTTAGTGTTTTTGATTCAGTCTTGAAAGCACGTACTCCTAAATTTAACTGAGTAAGAAAATAACAAACAAGTATATGTGAGCGATAGAAGTACAATAATTGATTTTAAAATGACAACTGCTTTATGTGAAGTTTGGAAGCTTAGAAATGCAAATACATCCAGTTTAAAACTCCTGAAACACTATAAATGGAAACCAAAGGAAGCAAGTGAAATATCATCAAACAGTTCAACACTTTTAAAAGGAAAAGAGAAAATATTTATTTTACTACTGAGTTGTATTTATTTCAATTGCTTTTTCAGTTGAGATAGTTTATTTTTACAGATAAATCTTGTTAAAAAACTATAAGGCAAAGGAACAAATTACTTGATGCCATTATTCTTTCAACAATGTCCTCTCGTTATTTATTTTGGTCAATTTATGGATTCTTAGAAACATTTAGATGTTTCTATCTAAATTTATTGATACATTTTGTTAGAAAAAAAAGGGCTTATTTAAAAACTCTATTGTACTCTATTCATACCAAATACATTAATGCAATTTCAGGACTTTTAGTTGGAATTTGCATTGTTAAAATCTGATAAATCAGTATGAGTCTGTAGTAAAAGTACTGTTAAGTTTGTAATGATATAATAGTTTAAGTATTGAATTTTCAGCACAAAATACTTGGAGTTAACTAAAAACGATGTTGAGTCCAGTATACTAAAACTACAGATACTGCTGAGAAAAATAATTAAAATCTAAATAAATGGAGGGGCATGCCATATTTAACAAATTTGACACAAATGTGGTTAAGAAATCGATTCTCCCCAAATTGATCTACAGATTCAATTTAATCACAATAAAAATTCTGGCAGACATTTTTCCAATGTAGAAATTGACAAACTAAATATAAATTTCTATAGAAATGTACATAACCTAGAATAGACAAAGAACGTCTGAAGAAAAATGAGATGTAAAAGATTTATATAATATGATTTCAAGAGTTATTATTACAAAGCTACACTGATCAAGCCAACATGGTATTGGCAAAAGGACAGACACTAGCAAAAGGAACAAAATAGAGTCCAGAAAAAGACCCAATTATATGTTTTCAGGATTTTCCAGAAAAAATACTAAAGAAATTAAATTGAAAAAGGGAAATCATTTCAAGAAACGATATTGAGGGGAGCCTGGGTGGCGTAGTCGGTTAAGCGTCTGACTTCAGCCAGGTCACGATCTCGCGGTCCGTGAGTTGGAGCCCCGCGTCGGGCTCTGGGCTGATGGCTCAGAGCCTGGAGCCTGATTCCGATTCTGTGTCTCCCTCTCTCTCTGCCCCTCCCCTGTTCATGCTCTGTCTCTCTCTGTCCCAAAAATAAATAAACGTTGAAAAAAAAATTAAAAAAAAAAAAAGAAACGATATTGAAATAAAATAGAATAAAATAAAGTAATATAAAATAAAATAAAATAAAATAAAATAAAATAAAATAAAATAAAAATAAATTTAAAAAATTAAAAATGGGGGACCTGGGTGGCTCAGTCAACTGAGTGTCTGACTTCGGCTCAGGTCATGATGTCATGGTTCCTGGGTTCAAGTCCCGCATCAGGCTCTGCTCTGACAGCCTGCTCTGTGCAGAGCCTGGAGCCTGCTTCAGATTCTGTTTCCCTCTCTCTCTGCCCTCCTCAGCTCACACTGTCTCTCTCTCTCTCCCTCTTCTTCAAAAATAAGCATTAAAAAAAAAAAAAAAAAGAAATGATACTGAACATCCAGGGAGAGGGAGAGAACATTAACACTTACTTCACATCATTATACAACTATTAACTTTAAATCTCTAAATATATCCAAATTTAAAGGCTAAAACTGTACAATTTCTAGAAGAAAACATAGGAGAAAATCTCTGTGCTCTAGAGTAGATTCAATAATCCCAGGCTCCCTCCTTCTTAACAACAATCAAATGAGTCGAAAATAAGATTTGGAGCTACTAAATGATAGTCCAAGAACGATCATTAATATCAAATCCATTAGTAGCCATACTGTAATGAAATAGAATGGCTCAGTAGCATGGAGAAATAAGAGGCCAAATTACAATTGATGTCATGTCCATCTTTCCTTTTGTTAAGCCCAGTGTTCAATAAATAGACTTTATTTTTAATGCCTGATGTTTAAAATACTCTTATTTAGCTGAGCTGTACCATTAGCTATGTGCTGTACTATATATATATATATACACACACATACACACACACACTAATCTCTATCTAGTCAGCAAGTCTAGACAACATTTTTTAGTTTTCTTTGAGTCTCATTTTAAGAATCTATTACAGCAAGTGTTTATTGAATTTCTTCCACTCTTTCGTAACTTAATACTTCAGGTAGAATAGGTATCTATCTCCTGAGCCCAATAGCATTCTGAGTATTCCTCTGTTAGAAAGTTCAGTTCAATATATTAAAATGTTATCTCAAGTGTCTATCCCTCCACCTTGAATTACAAGACTATACTATATTTAATGCAATGCCTGAACACAGTGGTTAAAAGATTATGTATGTTCAATAAATATTTTTATTAGGGGAAATATTTATATTCCTAGCAATATTATATACTTATGTGTAATTTATAAATATTTTTCATTCTCTACTCTCAAATAGAAAATGTGTCTATAGAAATATATTTATTTTCCTAAAATCCCTAGTTACTTTCTTGGTTGTCTTAATTCTCCTTTTCCTTATTTGCTCTACCACTCATATATATTTTCATTCTTTTAGTAACCAGAAATTTCTGGAGGAAATAACTTTCTGTTGTCTCATATAAGCAAGAAGACTATGAGATTTTAAAAGTCAATATCAGAGAATAACAAATGTGAAAGATATTATTTCAGTTCCAAGCTTTGTATTGTGAATTGTACTCTAACATGCTAAGCAAAAAGGCAATGACCTAATTCTTGGATTTTGATCTATGAAAAGACCAATTAATAATAAGCTATGAATAAGATACAAGATTATCTTCCATAGTTTAAGAGATGAATAAGCATTGATCAGAAAAATAGAACTTATACTTTTCCTTCAAACCTGTAATAAGATCCATATGCAAAACTGAAGAATTTAACATACACAAGGAAAAAAATCTATAGGAACCTATTTTTAAATTTTTTTAATATTTATTATTGAGAGAGAGAGACAGAGCATGAGTGAGGGAGGGATAGAGCGAGAGAGGGACACAGAATCTGAAGCAGGTTCCAGGCTCTGAACTGTCAGCACAGAGCCCGACACGGGGCTCAAACTAACAAGCCATGAGATCATGAGCTGAGCCAAACTCGGATGCTTACCTAAGCCATCCAGGCACCCCTATAAAAACCAATTTTTAAAACCTAGTAAATCAAGTAAATCTTTAAAATCTGGTAAACACACAAGAAGACATTTAGATACCACACATGTAATAAAATTGACTATTTTTAGTGAATGTGGAGAGATTAGCTAATTATGATAAACAGAAAAATGAATTTCAAAGTAAGGAAGAAGGCCCTTGACTATCATCACATTTAATTGAAATTGTTATAGAAAAAAACCAAACCATAAGAAGGAAATAGGATAAACAAGTACATTTAGTCTGATTTTTTTAAAACTCAATGATTTTTACTCTTTCTTCTATGAATTTAAGTATAGACTTGTTTAGGTTTGAGTTATCTATATATACATAACTTAAGGTCCAATCTAAGCAAAATATTAAGAAGAAAATACTTCACTCGACATTTCAAGAGGAAGAACAGAAGTTAACATAGGATCTCTCTCTGGCTTTTCTCTTACCATTCATTTTTACACAATAAAGGTGGAGAGCATTTATCCAATTGCTGAGTATGAGAAAGTAAGTTTCCAGTCATCTAAGGCTTTACTCCCTACTCCATTTCCCCCCTTATTAACTGGGACGTGAAAAGAGAAGACTTAGTTTTCACTGTCCATCATCTATGGCAGAAATAATATAAGAAGCAAATTCTGTTTCTGAAAATGGGAATGGCTGACCCAATTCAATGTAGTTATTGGTGGATAATCCATCTTAGGGTGTTCACTTGGGTCTGTTTTCCCACAAATATAAACCATATTCTCTTTCAAAAACTTCACACATAATAAGTATGACGTGTTGCTCTTTACTTACCTACCTGGTTGAGTTGTTTCAGAACCTAAGTGGGGAAATGTGTCACTATATTGGGTGCCCTCACACCCACTAGATGTACATGAAGATGGTAGGGTCCCAGCCACACAGAATAATTCTAGAGACAGTAGGAATTAGAACTAATGTTTAAACCAATCTTATTATTTTACAAGTGAAGAATCTACTGTCTAAGGAGGTTAATTAGAATATTTAAGGGTTTACAGTTAATTCATGGCAGAACTATAAACTCTGATTTACTGACCATCAAGGTCATGTATTAAGGACTCCTTGCAACTTGCTATATTTGAATATCCTTGACCTACCAAGCCAGAAGCTCTCAATTCTATATCTAGTTCCTTTTCTTATTACTTATGCCATTCAGTTTTCTTTTCTGCAAAATGAAGCTCAAGTTCACAAAGTTATTATAGAGTAAAAAAGCATATATACATGAAGAGTACCCTGTAAATTGAACCATGGAGTAAATATCTAGTGCCTACATTATCTCACTATAACTTTTTGTTTCAACTAGAATCAAAATGAGTAAAATATGACTTCTTAATGAACGAATATTTTTAAATAATAGCAGTATTTCACAATGCTGCTTAAGATGACAAAGTATAACCAGATAATTTTAACGACATAAGATTTTAAAATAAGTCTGAAACATATAAAAATTAAAATATACTTCTATAATAATTGAGGAATTATAATTTTCTATATAAGATTAATCTAAGGGTATTCTAATATATTGCATAGATATTTTCCAAGCTTAACAAAAACACAAAAAAATTTCTCATTGACACTGCTATTCCCAAACCAGTTGCTCTAACTCTTCAATCCATCTTTCTTAGATATCCTGTTTATCATTTTCTACCCCTTTTCTTACCTTTCCAAACCAGATTCATATACATTGATTCAGTAGTACCTTCTATTTTTGTTACTATATTTGACAATCATTTTAGTAATGAACACAGATCACAGAAAGTATTTCTCCTTAAATAAAAATATCCTAAAATGTTTTATCTTGTTCTTGATGAATAGTTTGAGAGAAGTAGACAGTTTCAAATGAAAAACTGCCATTTATTCACCCTTCTTTCCAGCTGTCAATCCTACCTGTGAGATGACTACCGATGGTGTCTCTGCATACATGATAATATCTCTAAGCCCAATTTCCTTTTTTTTTTTTTTTTAAACCTCACACAAAACTAAAATGATGTGCTCTCAAAGAAAGGTCACAAAAGAAACTCAAGCTGAATATACTTAACTTTAAATAACTCTTTGCTTTAAAAACGACCTACTATTAAAAATATTTTTTTAATTCTGAAGGGTAGATTATAAACTTTACGGATTATTTTGTAAAGTACCCCCTTTAATTGTGATAATTTGCTGTAATTTTTAGAGTAGTCTCAGCAGCATTCTTTACTTAATGGTGAATCCCAAAGGAACACATGATAATTCTGTCTAGGACAAACAAAATCTAAAACTGGGTCTTGTCTAGTGAAATACAGTTAAATATAATTTAAATTTCTTATGCTAACCTTAATTTTGTGATCACCCAAATCAACTGTACTTATTTCAAGGATACCAAATAATTTTTATTAATTCACTTTTTAATTCATTTTCAACAAGTATTTGTTGGATATTTGCTATGTTAGAAATTGACCTCTCCTGAATGGGTATAAGGTATAGCCTCACTGCTGCTATCACTATCCTGGATCATATGCACTGAGTTGGGAAAATTGCTGTTACAAGCTCACTAATCTATCAAAACAGCGTATTATGCTGTGGCATATAGAGAGTTTCTTAAAATCCTAATATCCAAAAGTCAATTTATCTTTTTACCATTTGTCATCTGAGTTTGTTTCCTAGGTGACTTTTTATACCATCACAGTGGGTCAGAAATGGCTGCCACATGGAGTCAGTTCTGGTTCCACATAACTACCATGGAACTCACCCTGTATTTCTTCTCCTCTTGTGGCCTGAGTTGAGGTCAGAGATGAAGGCAAAGGTGAACAAACATAGTCGTCTAGGTCACTGTAAACAACAAAGACCTGAATTTAAGCATAGTAAAAAGTCGTTGACAGCTTTATACATGATTATGGGCTTGATTCTTATTGACATGTTTTAAATTATCAGTATTGTTAAAATTTAAATGTACATGATATTTTCTACATGGATATGTTTATATGTCAGTGAGCAGGAGCAAAGAGCTATGTGTTGAAAATAAGCAAATTATTTTCAATTTATTTAATTTCAACAGATTTGCATTATAATATGTACCTTTTTTATTTCACACATAAATTATTTTCTGAAGCAACATTGGAATCCAGATATCTTGCTTACCTTCTGCTATTTATTTGACTTTGGACAAACTGCTTCTCATATCAGAGCTCCTTTTTTAAAAAATTGTTTTTGGTGTAGGCATTAGCTTCCTAAAATGTTGGGCAGCAGAAACCACAGTGAGGGGTGTGATGAATGAATAAGTAATGTGAAAAACGGGAGGGAGACAGTGTAGTTAGCAATAAAAAGAACAGTAGGTGGTCATGAAAGGAGAGAGGTGCCAAAGTAGCTGAACAAGAACTTGAGTCTGAGTCACTTTTATGTGTATTTTAGGAAGGGAGACACTTAACCATGCTTTAGTGATGATGTGAGGGAATCGGTTTCTAGTCAAGGTTTAAAATCATGAGGGAAAAAGCAGATAGTATGGGGAGAAAAGCCTTGAATAAACTTTAGGGAACCTTTATCATATTAGTAGGAGGATCACATAAAATAAATAATATTCCCCAGAAATAATTAAGTTTTCTCTCCACCCATACTCATATAACACTATCATGACATTTACCAAGCTATATTTGTATATTTAGCATATATCTCAGGTTAAACTGTTAACTCTTTGAAATTTGGGAATTTATTTTACTAATCCTTTTTTCCCCTGGAACTTAATATCTTTTTATTACACTGACTAATGATGTGAAAGGGCTATGTGAAACTGTATGCATACAACTATTACAGCTATTACAGTTCAAATCAGTAAGTGATAAAATGCACATATAGTGCTTAAAGAATCCCTGTTGTTTTGCTACCTTTAGGACTGTATGTTTAGATTTGATGGTTATAGGAATCATCTTTGGCTCGACAATAAAAAGGAAAGCCACTTTTGAAAGACTGCTTCAAAACTTTTAGCATTTAACAGTTTCTCTTAATTTACCCCTTTAAAATAAGTTTTAAGGTAAAATATTCTAGTTTCTTTATTGAGATTCTACAGTGGAGACATTACCAGAATCTTCAACCAGTTCTGTGTCCTGAGCCCAATAAAGATCTTAAAATTCCTAGCTCTTAAGTATCAAACAGGGGAGAAAAGGTTTTGTTTAACCTGGTTTCCCATCAGAGATTGAAGAATTGATTCCCCACTGCCAATCAGTTAGGCTTAAAATTTGTGTGTGGGCACTAGGTTTTAGGCATTATCACTGCTCTTTCAATAATACTCTGATAACGAAACTATCAGCAAAGAAGCACCAACCTTTCCATTCTTGATAACAAATTATAACACATCACTTTCAAACTCCAAAATTATCAAACTTAACTAGTTCCTTCTAGGCCTTTAGTATAATTATTTAGCTATTTTCCAATGTCCTAAAAGTTCTAAAAGTTGTAGGTTTCAGGTTCTGAAAGTTCTGAGAGTTATAGATTTCATGTAAATGGAACTGAAAATAGTCCGTACACAGCAACACATGAGCATTTTTTTTCAATTACAAATATCACTTTACCAAACATACTTTTGTTTCCTAATATAGAAAATTATTAGTTTTCATAATTAGAGCTTTCCCAGCAGCATCTAAGACAAATCATAAATAAAAGATTTTAAATTTTGTTCACCTTTTCAAGTACTTAAAAAATATTTGTGATGATCACATCAACCAAGGTATCAAGAATTCAGTAAGAAACTGGGCTTTAAGGTTTAGATCTTGTAAGACAATTTTGTGGGGTTTTTTTTTCTTATAGAGAGGTCTGACTTAATATGAATATCTCACTAAGCTTATAGGGAGCTTTATTCATATTCAAAAATGTACCAAATCATAGGAATTTCTTTGAACTTATGAAATTCAAAGGAAATGGCCCCCTGGAGAGAACAAGGTACCAACAATTTCTCATCAGTGGTTAATCAAGAAGGGGATCCAGCAGCAGTTCTAAGCGGCCCACACAATTACTTCTAGAATTTGCCTACAGTGAAGTATCTTTCTATCTCGATTTCAAGTCTGTAATTGTCACTAAATAGATTGTTCAAAGTAGAATACCAAGTGCAGAACATTCCATTAAATGTTTCTTCATTTATGCTTTGGTATCACCCTCCCACTTTGTTTATGTTTTTACACTAACCATCTTATACACACCCTCAGGCAAATGTGCACATATCCCAGAATAGTAATACATAAAGTGATATAGTACACATAATTATTATACCAAAGCTTAAATTTATATTTTTAGAGTGTGCAAGAATATGTGAAAAATTCCTCTCCCACAGATGAAATGTACTTTGATATTCAGTTTTGAAAAGGTTATTAGCTTTAATAAAAACTTTAAAGCTAGAGAAACTTCTATAGAATATTCCAGTTAAATAGTGTTTGACAAACACATTTGGGAATGGATTCTAGAAATCCCAGGAAAAGAGGAAACCTTCTCAACATGAAAATGTACCACGCTGATAAGGTGGTATTTCACCTGGAAGCTATATTTAAACATTACATCACCATCATAGAACTACTAGCAGAATTTTGTGTTCATGTAGAAGATAGGACAAGTAACATTCCTAGAAAAGAGGTGTGAGATTCAAATTTGATTCAGAACCTCTAACAGAGAAAAGTGACTACACATATCCCATAACTTGTCTTATTTCCTTCCTACTTCTCTCTCAAGAGGGAAGAGGCACAAATTAAATAAGCAAGTGACAAACTGAAAAGAATAAAAATTACCTATTTTAAACTAAGTTGAGATGAGATTATTTTAACAATGAACAAATTATCCACTGAGCTCTTTTGCAGTTTCAAGGTTCTTGTCTGGGCACCGAGATTCAAGGGATACAAGAAAAAAATGAAACATTTCCTGCTATGATCGATTTTTCTAGAACGCAGATACCTAAATGCTACCTTTGAGTTTCAGGGTGCTTTATGAGCACTTAGTCTAACTTAGATTATGGAAGAGAGGAGGGTTGGAGGGATGCCTGGACAAGCAAAGGAATGATGCAACTTTACTTCTTAAATTACTCTTCCATCTGAACCTGGTTCAAATCCTACTAAAAGCCTATATTCTTCCTTCTATCACATTCTGCTTGTTTCTCTAAAATATTTTTCTCCCAATGTTTTCTCAAAACATTTTTTTAGGAGTTGCGGCAAGATGGCGGCTTAGGAGGACGCTGGGCTCACCACAAGTCCTGCTGATCACTTAGATTCCATCTACACCTGCCTAAATAACCCAAAAAACCGCCAGAGGATTAGCAGAACGGAGTCGCCAGAGCCAAACGCAGACGAGAGGCCCACGGAAGAGGGTAGGAAGGGCGGCGAGGCGGTGCGTGCTCCACGGACTGGCGGGAGGGAGCCGGGGCGGAGGGGCGGCTCGCCTGCCAAGCAGAGCCCCCGAGTCTGGCTTGCAAAAGCGGAGGGGCCTGACGGACTGTGTTCCCACAATAAGCGCAACTTAGCGTCTGGGAGGTCATAAGTTAACAGCTCTGCTCGGAAAGCGGGAAGGCTGGAAGACAAAGGGAGGGAGAGCTGCTGAGCCCCCTGACAACAGAGCTCAGTTTGGTGGGGAACAAAGGCGCTCGCCAGCGCCATCTCCCCCGCCCATCCCCCAGCCGAAATCCCAAAGGGAACTGGTTCCTGCCAGGGAACTTGCTGGCTCCGCGCAAACACCCAACTCTGCGCTTCTGCGGAGCCAAACCTCCGGCAGCGGATCTGACTCCCTCCTGCTGCCACAGGGCCCCTCCTGAAGTGGATCACCTAAGGAGAAGCGATCTAAGCCTGCCCCTCCTGCCCCCGAGCACCTTGCCTACCCACCCCAGCTAATACGCCAGATCCCCAGCATCACAAGCCTGGCAGGGTGCAAGTAGCCCAGACGAGCCACACCACCCCACAGTGAATCCCACCCCTAGGAGAGGGGAAGAGAAGGCACACACCAGTCTGACTGTGGCCCCAGCAGTGGGCTGGGGGCAGACATCAGGTCTGACTGCGGCCCCGCCCACCAACTCCAGTTATACACCACAGCACAGGGGAAGTGCCCTGCAGGTCCTCACCACTCCAGGGACTATCCAAAATGACCAAGCGGAAGAACTCCCCTCAGAAGAATCTCCAGGAAATAACAACAGCTAATGAGCTGATCAAAAAGGATTTAAATAATATAACAGAAAGTGAATTTAGAATAATAGTCATAAAATTAATCGCTGGGCTTGAAAACAGTATACAGGACAGCAGAGAATCTCTTGCTACAGAGATCAAGGGACTAAGGAACAGTCACGAGGAGCTGAAAAACGCTTTAAACGAAATGCATAACAAAATGGAAACCACCACAGCTCGGCTTGAAGAGGCAGAGGAGAGAATAGGTGAACTAGAAGATAAAGTTATGGAAAAAGAGGAAGCTGAGAAAAAGAGAGATAAAAAAATCCAGGAGTATGAGGGGAAAATTAGAGAACTAAGTGATACACTAAAAAGAAATAATATACGCATAATTGGTATCCCAGAGGAGGAAGAGAGAGGGAAAGGTGCTGAAGGGGTACTTGAAGAAATCATAGCTGAGAACTTCCCTGAACTGGGGAAGGAAAAAGGCATTGAAATCCAAGAGGCACAGAGAACTCCCTTCAGACGTAACTTGAATCAATCTTCTGCACGACATATCATAGTGAAACTGGCAAAATACAAGGATAAAGAGAAAATTCTGAAAGCAGCAAGGGGTAAACGTGCCCTCACATATAAAGGGAGACCTATAAGACTCGTGACTGATCTCTCTTTTGAAACTTGGCAGGCCAGAATGAAATGGCACGAGATTTTCAGGGTGCTAGACAGAAAAAATATGCAGCCGAGAATGCTTTATCCAGCAAGTCTGTCATTTAGAATAGAAGGAGAGATAAAGGTCTTCCCAAACAAACAAAAACTGAAGGAATTTGTCACCACTAAACCAGCCCTACAAGAGATCCTGAGGGGGACCCTGTGAGACAAAGTCCCAGAGACATCACTATAAGCATAAAACATACAGACATCACAATGACTCTAAACCCGTATCTTTCTATAATAACACTGAATGTAAATGGATTAAATGCGCCAACCAAAAGACATAGGGTATCAGAATGGATAAAAAAACAAGACCCATCTATTTGCTGTCTACAAGAGACTCATTTTAGACCTGAGGACACCTTTAGATTGAGAGTGAGGGGATGGAGAAATATTTATCATGCTACTGGAACCCAAAAGAAAGCTGGAGTAGCCATACTTATATCAGACAAACTAGACTTTAAATTAAAGGCTGTAACAAGAGATGAAGAAGGACATTATATAATAGTTACAGGGTCTATCCATCAGGAAGAGCTAACAATTATAAATGTCTATGCGCCGAATACCGGAGCCCCCAAATATATAAAACAATTACTCATAAACATAAGCAACCTTATAGATAAGAATGTGGTAATTGCAGGGGACTTTAACACCCCACTTACAGAAATGGACAGATCATCTAGACACACGGTCAGTAAAGACACAAGGGCCCTGAATGAGACATTGGATGAGATGGACTTGACAGATATATTTAGAACTCTGCATCCCAAAGCAACAGAATATACTTTCTTCTCGAGTGCACATGGAACATTCTCCAAGATAGATCATATACTGGGTCACAAAACAGCCCTTCATAAGTTTACAAGAATTGAAATTATACCATGCTTACTTTCAGACCACAATGCTATGAAGCTTGAAATCAACCACAGAAAAAAGTCTGGAAAACCTCCAAAAGCATGGAGGTTAAAGAACACCCTACTAACGAATGAGTGGGTCAACCAGGCAATTAGAGAAGAAATTAAAAAATATATGGAAACAAACGAAAATGAAAATACAACAATCCAAACGCTTTGGGACGCAGCAAAGGCAGTCCTGAGAGGAAAATACATTGCAATCCAGGCCTATCTCAAGAAACAAGAAAAATCCCAAATACAAAATCTAACAGCACACCTAAAGGAACTAGAAGCAGAACAGCAAAGGCAGCCTAAGCCCAGCAGAAGAAGAGAAATAATAAAGATCAGAGCAGAAATAAACAATATAGAATCTAAAAAAAGTGTAGAGCAGATCAACGAAACCAAGAGTTGGTTTTTTGAAAAAATAAACAAAATTGACAAACCTCTAGCCAGGCTTCTCAAAAAGAAAAGGGAGATGACCCAAATAGATAAAATCATGAATGAAAATGGAAGTATTACAACCAATCCCTCAGAGATACAAACAATTATCAGGGAATACTATGAAAACTTATATGCCAACAAATTGGACAACCTGGAAGAAATGGACAAATTCCTGAACACCCACACGCTTCCAAAACTCAATCAGGAGGAAATAGAAAGCTTGAACAGACCCATAACCAGCGAAGAAATTGAATCGGTTATCAAAAATCTCCCAACAAATAAGAGTCCAGGACCAGATGGCTTCCCAGGGGAGTTCTACCAGACGTTTAAAGCAGAGATCATACCTATCCTTCTCAAGCTATTCCAAGAAATAGAAAGGGAAGGAAAACTTCCAGACTCATTCTATGAAGCTAGTATTACTTTGATTCCTAAACCAGACAGAGACCCAGTAAAAAAAGAGAACTACAGGCCAATATCCCTGATGAATATGGATGCAAAAATTCTCAATAAGGTACTAGCAAATCGAATTCAACGGCATATAAAAAGAATTATTCACCATGATCAAGTGGGATTCATTCCTGGGATGCAGGGCTGGTTCAACATTCGCAAATCAATCAATGTGATACATCACATTAACAAAAAAAAAGAGAAGAACCATATGATCCTGTCAATCGATGCAGAAAAGGCCTTCGACAAAATCCAGCACCCTTTCTTAATAAAAACCCTTGAGAAAGTCGGGATAGAAGGAACATACTTAAAGATCATAAAAGCCATTTATGAAAAGCCCACAGCTAACATCATCCTCAATGGGGAAAAACTGAGAACTTTTTCCCTGAGATCAGGAACACGACAAGGATGCCCACTCTCACCGCTGCTGTTTAACATAGTGCTGGAAGTTCTAGCATCAGCAATCAGACAACAAAAGGAAATCAAAGGCATCAAAATTGGCAAAGATGAAGTCAAGCTTTCGCTTTTTGCAGATGACATGATATTATACATGGAAAATCCGATAGACTCCACCAAAAGTCTGCTAGAACTGATACAGGAATTCAGCAAAGTTGCAGGATACAAAATCAATGTACAGAAATCAGTTGCATTCTTATACACTAACAATGACGCAACAGAAAGACAAATAAAGAAACGGATCCCATTCACAATTGCACCAAGAAGCATAAAATACCTAGGAATAAATCTAACCAAAGATGTAAAGGATCTGTATGCTGAAAACTATAGAAAGCTTATGAAGGAAATTGAAGAAGATTTAAAGAAATGGAAAGACATTCCCTGCTCATGGATTGGAAAAATAAATATTGTCAAAATGTCAATACTACCCAAAGCTATCTACACATTCAATGCAATCCCAATCAAAATTGCACCAGCATTCTTCTCGAAACTAGAACAAGCAATCCTAAAATTCATATGGAACCACAAAAGGCCCCGAATAGCCAAAGGAATTTTGAAGAAGAAGACCAAAGCAGGAGGCATCACAATCCCAGACTTTAGCCTCTACTACAAAGCTGTCATCATCAAGACAGCATGGTATTGGCACCAAAACAGACACATAGACCAATGGAATAGAATAGAAACCCCAGAACTAGACCCACAAACGTATGGCCAACTCATCTTTGACAAAGCAGGAAAGAACATCCAATGGAAAAAAGACAGCCTCTTTAACAAATGGTGCTGGGAGAACTGGACAGCAACATGCAGAAGGATGAAACTAGACCACTTTCTCACACCATTCACAAAAATAAACTCAAAATGGATAAAGGACCTAAATGTGAGACAGGAAACCATCAAAACCTTAGAGGAGAAAGCAGGAAAAGACCTCTCTGACCTCAGCCGTAGCAATCTCTTACTCGACACATCCCCAAAGGCAAGGGAATTAAAAGCAAAAGTGAATTACTGGGACCTTATGAAGATAAAAAGCTTCTGCACAGCCAAGGAAACCAACAAAACTAAAAGGCAACCAACGGAATGGGAAAAGATATTCGCAAATGACATATCGGACAAAGGGCTAGTATCCAAAATCTATAAAGAGCTCACCAAACTCCACACCCGAAAAACAAATAACCCAGTGAAGAAATGGGCAGAAAACATGAATAGACACTTCTCTAAAGAAGACATCCGGATGGCCAACAGGCACATGAAAAGATGTTCAGCGTCGCTCCTTATCAGGGAAATACAAATCAAAACCACACTCAGGTATCACCTCACGCCAGTCAGAGTGGCCAAAATGAACAAATCAGGAGACTATAGATGCTGGAGAGGATGTGGAGAAACGGGAACCCTCTTGCACTGTTGGTGGGAATGCAAAGTGGTGCAGCCGCTCTGGAAAGCAGTGTGGAGGTTCCTCAGAAAATTAAAAATAGACCTACCCTATGACCCAGCAATAGCACTGCTAGGAATTTATCCAAGGGATACAGGAGCACTGATGCATAGGGCCACTTGTACCCCAATGTTCATAGCAGCACTCTCAACAATAGCCAAATAATGGAAAGAGCCTAAATGTCCATCAACTGATGAATGGATAAAGAAATTGTGGTTTATATACACAATGGAATATTACGTGGCAATGAGAAAAAATGAAATATGGCCTTTTGTAGCAACGTGGATGGAACTGGAGAGTGTGATGCTAAGTGAAATAAGCCATACAGAGAAAGACAGATACCATATGGTTTCACTCTTATGTGGATCCTAGAAACTTAACAGGAACCCATGGGGGAGGGGAAGGAAAAAAAAAAAAAGAGGTTAGAATGGGAGAGAGCCAAAGCATAAGAGACTTAAAAACTGAGAACAAACTGAGGGTTGATGGGGGGTGGGAGGGAGGAGAGGGTGGGTGATGGGTATTGAAGAGGGCACCTTTTGGGATGAGCACTGGGTGTTGTATGGAAACCAATTTGTCAATAAATTTCATAAAAAAAAAAAAAGAAACAGAAAAGAAACAAAAAAGAGGGAAAAAATAAATCAGTTGAAAATTTGAAAAAGTGGATACAGTGTAGTAGACTAAATAAAATGATGGAAATAAAAAAAAAAAAACAAAAAAAAAACATTTTTTTATATTAGCTATATGTTTAATACACAATTATTAAATTGTGTGTTTTTCTACAGATTAAATTAAATTAATGAAGCCACATTAATCGCATATCTATGACATGTAGGAATTGTAGTAGAGACAACATTCAGACCTCTGTAACCATCCCCTTTCCCCCAGGAAACCTCATGTATCAGGGAATAAATAACGTGTCCTATGGTCCCTTCTACCCAACATCCCAATCCCCTTTGCAAATGGAATAAAAGAAAAGCCATCTTCATGGAGTAGTATCAGAGAGTGTGAATAAATATGTAATAACTGAATCCTTAAATAAGAAATTGGCAAAATTTTAGGATCTCCTGTATTTTTTCTAGGCCTTAAATTGAGTCTACTGAGGGAATCATCCTAATCCAAATCTGCCTCAGTCCTTGAAACATCACTTACAGTGGAAGCTCATTCAGTCCCTCTAATCTCCAGAGTTCGGATTAAGATGTTGTCCTGTCACTGGGTCACAAACTCGGGAGTTCTCCGGGTGAAACCTGAAACTGGCCCCCATACATGGAGTGAAAGAAAGAGGCAGACCAGATTGGTTGGTGGCAGTTTTCACACACAATGGAACTTACATACTAGACTTGTCCTGAGCAGCCACAAGATGAGTAGTAGTTCTCTGCACTGTCCCCAGAATCTTAACAGTTTACATAGAAGCCTTAACTTGGTTCAGTTATACGGGCTCAATAACATCTTACTCTCTCAAAGCTGTGTGCTTAAAGTAGTTTCAAGTATGGGGACAGTGGGTAAAATGTACATTCCAAGGACAGGGAAAGAGGTGAGGAGCCTCCAAATGGGTGAAGCCAGCTCATGAGCCAACCAGTGGTCACATCCTCTAGACGTCATCAACATCGGCTGATCAAAACAGATCAGGAACGAAGATCTCAGAAATGATTTTTGGGCTCCTGGGAGTTTCTTGAGTCATAGGACACACAACTGTCAGTGTAATTTTTTCCTTCAGATTTAGCTTTCTGCCCTGATCCCACCTCCATGGACTGACTAGTTACCTGCGTTATCCCATCTTCCATATTCCAACCTCTTTTTGAACCCTGCGCTGCCTCACATCCTTTGCCCATCCTGACACACTCATGTGTGCAGACACAAACGTAGACACATGTTAGGGCATGACAATTTTAATTAGAACCATTAAGAAGTGCTAGATCTTCTTGCTCTTATTTTTCTCCCCATTCTACTCTGCACATATTGTTATGGATCCATGTATGAAATAACTTATTTATCAGAACCCCATTTCATCAACGTCCCTGTCCCCTTACCTTGCACTGTAAATCCTTGTGTAGCTATGAACCACCTCTAGGGAGCCCTGTATTACTCTTTGTGCATATTTAATTTTCATTTGTCATTTGTATAATCTTAATTAACATGATTTACTAAATGCTTTCTATATGCCAGGGATTTCTAAAGATTTTATATCCATCATTTTTTCCTTTAGTATATCCTTATCAGATAGGATAGTATCGAATACATATGCTTAATTGATATTTGAATATTATGAAATTACCCCAATTTGAAGGACTAAAATTAACTTAAACAGCCTAAGATGCAGAAAACTCTTCTCTTAGCTGCCTATTCAAAACTAGTCTTTGTAGCTGCTGTTTTTATCCAGTTCCCTATGTCGACTACTCTTGCATTGTTCTTTTGTTTTCTGTGTTCAGCTTCACATCATGACAATATCTTTCCTTTTTCTCAGACTTTACAATTAAACCTATCAGGAATGTAATCATTTAACTGCACAGAGCCATGCATGTTCCTTGTGAGCCAGGATATTGTTTTAAAATATTATCTAATATATTTTCCTTCTCAATAACTTTAGCTGCATTTTTACCATTGAAACTAATTTATCCAACTATAAATGTACTTTTTTTTTTTTTGCAATTCACTACATAGAAATTATAGGTCAGTTAAAAAGAACAAGCTGAGGGACATTACCCTAGAGAAGAGCATAAAAAGAAACTAGAAAAGAACCAAGACTCAAACTTACGGTTTTGAGTTCCAAAAGAAGTTTAAGAAACTGATTAAATTAAGCTAATAAAATAAAATATAATAATTGATAAGCAGGAGTATACTTTTAAAATAAATGATTCTCAATTACTTCCCTTTATAAAATGATTTATAATTTTTCATATATTATTACATTAGAATCATATCATCTGAGCTCTTTAAGGATACGTGTGTGTGTGTGTGTGTGTGTGTATACATTTGGGGAATTTTGTACATATTTTTATTTTATTTTATTTTATTTTTAATTTTTTCAACATTTTTTATTTATTTTTGGGACAGAGAGAGACAGAGCATGAATGGGGGAGGGGCAGAGAGAGAGGGAGACACAGAATCGGAAACAGGCTACAGGCTCTGAGCCATCAGCCCAGAGCCTGACGCGGGGCTCGAACTCACAGACTGCGAGATCGTGACCTGGCTGAAGTCGGACACTTAACCGACTGCGCCACCCAGGCGCCCCACATATTTTTAAATTATTTATTAAAAAATGAAATTTCATTGAAAGATAAAAATAAGTTTATCAAAGAATTCTAAAGAAAATACGATTGTTTATGTACTTTTTTCACTTATACTAATTAAAGTGCTCAATAACTCCAGTAGACCAGTCATTTTGTTTTCATGTGTTAATTAATTCGCTGGTTGTATACATTCTAAGCACACATTAAGTCCTGAAAAAAGTTTATCATAATGCGTGTTTATAAGCTTCATTGCCCAAATTCAGAGTCAGCATGTTTCTTTGGGGGCCTAGAAATCTGAATTTTCAACAAGTACCAGAGATGACTCTGACGTATATCATGCAAGTATCACATTTGTGAAATATGGAATAGTTAGAAGGGCCCTTGACAAGGAAAGAGAAAGCCCAACTTACAGATCTTACTTTAACTTCACTACTCCTGTGATCATGACAGATCCTTTTTTGATTATTGATGAGAAAAACCTTTATTGATTTATTCTTACTATATTCTCTTTACCTGTAATATGAAAGTAAATTGAAGTAAATTGAATTTAAATTAAAACTGAATTTAAATATGAAAGTAAATCTGAATTTAAATTGAATTTAAATTTAAAACTCTGAATTTTAATGTCTATAACATCACAATTTTAATCAATGTATAATATCACATCATTTATTAAATCCAAAATTAAGCATACCTTTTTTCTCTCATCATCCTCTATATGACAAAGATTGATAATTCAAATTGTATTTAATTTATAAAAAAAGGTCTCTGGATTTCAACATTGAGACCATAAGGTTTATCCATTCATGGTCTTGTGATCTGAGGAGATTCAAAGTGATGATAAGAGAAATTCTTTGAATTATTAAATAAAAATACTTACTTCAAAAGTTGTGAATCATATAGTACAGACACTTTCTGAATTGCCCAGATTCCGCTTAGTGAAATGCAGTTATATACCCCCACCCTCTGCTTTTTTTTTTTTTTTTTTTACACAAGGGTGATAGAAACATCAAAGAAAACAATGCGTAAGCTAAAAGAGGTAAGGCTATTAGGCTTCCTTAATTTGTTCGAGACAGTGTTCATTCAAAGCCAACTCCTACACTCATATCTGCAAAATGACTCTAAGATAGTATGTATAAAGTACAATGATCCAGAGGCACATCAGGAGCTTATTTATTAAAGACAGCTCGACTTTGACCACAATACTCTATGATGGAGGAAAGCTTACTAATACTTGTAAACAATTCCCAAGTCATAAAGGCAAAAACAAAGGATGGTCATATCAACTCCTAAGTTTAGCTGAAAAATAAAAGTAAGTGAACAGAATTCTGGTAGTTTAAGTATTACTAATAGTATCAAACATTTTTTGTGTCCTCTACAGTTTTAAAAATACGTTTACAGTATGTCAGTACTATAATTAGAGAAGCTATCAGTCAACATAACAGTGTTTATGTCCTTGCAGAGATCTCACATTTAATAAATATCAGATCCATTTCCAGAATCCAGGGCTTTCTTTTATAAACCATGCTCCCAGATTAAGTCTCTAAGAGTTAAGAAGAGATTTTTTTTAAATCACTAAGGGAGCCCTCTTTTTATTTTTTTTAATTTTTTTTTTCAACGTTTATTTATTTTTGGGACAGAGAGAGACAGAGCATGAATGGGGGAGGGGCAGAGAGAGAGGGAGACACAGAATCGGAAACAGGCTACAGGCTCTGAGCCATCAGCCCAGAGCCCGACGCGGGGCTCGAACTCACGGACCGCGAGATCGTGACCTGGCTGAAGTCGGACGCTTAACCGACTGCGCCACCCAGGCGCCCCGGGAGCCCTCTTTTAATCACATTCTCTCCAATCATCTTCATTTCCTTCATGGTACATATCATCACCTGTAATTTTTTTTTTAAGTTTGTTTATTTTGCAAAGGGAGGGGGAGGGGCAGAGAGAGAAGAGAGAGAAAATCCCAAGCAGACTCTGCACTGTCAGCACAGATCCCAAAAGGGAGTCGATCTCACAAACCACGAGATCATGACCTGATCCAAAATCAAGTGTCAGACGCTTAACCGACTGAGCCACCCAGATGCTCACCCGTAATTTTTTTAATGTATAACTAGAAAGTCACTCCATATATGTGGTACCATGCCCACTCTGTTCTCTATTTTCTTGAAGAGTCCATAGTATGAAGGAGACACTTTTTGGATTTGAATGATTAAATAACAAATGAAAAGTCATTTTTTAATTTTTTTCTATTCTCTCTTTCCTCTTTTTTTTCTTTTCTTTGTTCTTTTAGCAAAAAAAAAAATCTAGCATATTTCTATTCACAACTTAGTTTTACTTCTAGAAAAAGAAGTCATGAGAAGACATATATTTTGGTGTAGTAGAGGAGATCCTGGGAATACATCTGTTTATAGTTGTCAGGAACTGTGAGGGGTCTGAGATTCTACCCTACACTCAAGCTAACAATTTAGCCTGCCGCTGTTTCACAGATACTAATAGAAGCTACAAGATTCCTGCATCAGAGGCAAAGGAACGTATTACTCCTGGCACAGCAGGCAACATGAGCTTCAAGATCACATCAGTTCTCCTTATTGTCCAAGACCTGACACATAGAGGTCTAAATAATTCTGCACACACAGTGATGTGTGTCATAGCAGAGGAACCAGAAGCTTAGGAAAACCCAATCTTACAAAGGAGAGGTTGATGGCAAACTTTGCATCAGTGGCAAACATTACCATTGGTTTCTTCTTTAGAAAATAAATTTGCTATCTTCCCCGGAAAGAGATTCTAACTCTATCATCTGAGGCTGTTTGCTATACAAACATCCTGGGGAAAATAGTCCAGAACAAAATTAACAGTGTCAGGCATAAATCAAAGAGATCCAAGGAGAACTATTCCCAATAGCCAAAACAAGCTAAAATATTACAGATTTATATGTCCTTTTATTTTACTCAGGATTCTTTTCCTCTTGATTAGCATGAGTTGGTATGCATTTAAATTATAATAGGTACACCCCAATTTGATAAAGTTCCTATAATTTTAGACACTACAAAATGAATGTTTCAAAAAGGCTTATGTCTCTTTATATTTTTTCTGTTCTCCACTGTGTGAAACTAACCATTACAGCTTTTTAAACCTAGCGAGTAGTCTCTTTAGCAATTTTCCAACAGAGACTATGTCACTTACTATGTTTTATATTCAGATATCTATGAATAAATAACCTTAGTAAGACACACTTCCAAAGTCAGCGTTGGTAAAATGCTTATAGATGAAAAATTGTTGATTGTCGCTGTGCCAAATGCTCAATGTGCCTCATCCCCGTTGTGATGATCTTACCAAACAAATGAAACAAGAGAGGAACTTCAAATAAATTTCATTTGATCAGAGTGAGTGAGAATGGGAATGGAGGTAGGGAATAAACTGACCACATATGAGTGGAAAGACGAAGTATTGGTAATACATATTCACTAGATTCAACAATAAAAAATTTGCAGTATCATAATTATCAAACTACCAGTTGTAATACAATGGAAGGAGATGTATTTAAAAGTCAAAGAACTTAGGGATGCCTGGGTGGTTCAGTCGGTTAAGCGTCCAACTTCGGCTCAGGTCATGACCTCACGGCTCATGAGTTCAAGCCCTGCATCAGGCTCTGTGCTGACTGACAGCTCAGAGCCTGGAGCCTGTTTTGGATTTCTGTGTGTGTGTCTCTCTCCCCCTACCCCACTCATGCTCTGTCGCTCTCACTCTCTCTTTCAAAAATAAATAAACATTAAAAAGAAATTAAACGTCAAAGAACTTAAATAATTTGTGATGCAGATATTGATGCATATAATGGTATCAAAGGGAGCATGGCACATCCTTTGAGAATATTGTGTCAAAGTGTCTGCTAATACTTTTTAAGAGACTATAGCTTTCCTGCACTGGAGAAACCATTTTGTCCAGAAAGGAAGTAGTTTCACTGATTTAGTAAGAATAATACGAACATATGATCATGAATGAATTAAACAAAAAAACGTTTTAAAGAGTAAGCGATGACAGGCACTTCTAAAGTAAGTAAAACGGAAATGAGGAAAAGTCTAAAGAGTTTTAACCTCTGGCCTACCTCAAACCCTTTAAAATCAAATTAAACTGGCACAATAAGCAGTGGATGAAGCAGAGGGACTTAATATAAGATCTCAAGTAACCATAATAGGAAGAAGGAAAAAAGAATGCTTTAAGAGAAGGAAATAGATTAATAAATGGAAGAGGTTCTATTTTTTTATGTTAAGAAGGAAAAAAAGAAACAAAGTTTACAAACCAAAACTTCGTCACCTGATATAACTGCACATTAGGCAATGAATTAGTAAATGGGAATTTATGGAACTAGGAGATCTATACAATAATCGGTTCATTACCAATGTGCCTTTTAGTCAGAAAGTTTCAAATGGAGACAACTTCAGAGTACAAACAAAAGTGTTAACTACAGCACCATGAGTTGTTCTTGTAGTTGTTTTGTCTTGTTTTTCCTTAGTAAATGACACGAATGCAGCTATACACTAGTAAAATAGACTTGCTGTTCACTATGTAACTGCAGCAATTGTTACAACCAACTCTTTAGTGAATAAGTGACTCCTTTTTAAGGATAAATTTACATTAAAACATTCCCATTGCCAAGGAAATGACTGTCACTATGCTTTCAGATGATGAAACCTAATGAAAATAATCACTGATTCCCCTATTCACATCGCAGCCAAGGATGAATATAAGCCTAGAATCCTAGCCAAGTCTAGAGACATAAAAGTTTGTCTAAACTGTAAAACAGAAAGGTTAGGCTAGGTAATATCGAACTTTACTTCATGCTAAAAAATAAACCCAGCATGTGACAATTCATAGTCAGATCAGTAGTTATAACTAAATAGCAAGATATGAACAAGATATAGTAATAACTGGCAGAAAAAATGCAGGTATTCTACAGCTAGAAAAAGTAGGGTAGACACAAGTTTTTATATGGTCATATCATCCTCTAATTCTCCTTTTATAAGAAATATAATGCTTTCGATTATTGTTAAATGATTCTCTTCTATAAATTCATTAAAGGCAAGGACTATCCCTGTTCTTTCCATTGCTATGCAACAAATAATTGACATTTTATAGAATTTTAGTCATTTTTTTTACTTGTTCACTTTGTTTTTGGCCAACAGTGAGATGCACATATGTAAAGTGTAAAGCTCAACGAGTTTTGACCAGTGTGTTCAACCATGCAATGCACACCTCTAAATAGATATGACAAATTTCTATAGAGTTCCCTCATTTATCTTTCTAATCAGTCCTTTCCTTCTATTCTGACTTTTTTGAATTATCTTTATATACTTTTGTGATTTTTAGACTCCATATTTGAAAAGGGTCCCAAGAGTTAGTACATATTTATGTACTGCTTCTTTAACTCAGCATAATGTCTCAGCAACTGAACCATGATTTTGCATGTATCACAAGTGCATTTATCTTTGTTTTTCACTAGTATTCCATTAGATAGGTATTTCGGTATTTAGCAATCTCTGTTTGATAGGTTTATTAAATATATATTGGTATATAACAAATTATAACAAATATGGTGGTTTCAAACAACACACCTTTACTCTCTCTCAGTTTCAATGGGTCAGGAATTCCGGCATGGCTTAACTGGGTCCTCTGCTTCTGGGTCTCTCACAAGTCAGAATTTAAGGAACCAAGCAGGACTGAGGCTTCATTTGAAGGTTCCACTGGGGAAAGAAATGCTTCCATGTTCACATGGTTACTGGCACATTTCAGTTCCTCACAGGTTGCTGGGACTGTGGGCCTCAGTCCCTTGTTGGTCAGAGGCCATTCTCAGTTTCTTGCTTGTGTACCTCTCCAACGTGATGAAGTTTTCTTCATCAAATCCAGTAAGTGAGAGAGTCTGCGATGATGTAAGCCATAGTCTTACAGAGTCTAATCATGGAAGTGACATCCCATTACCCTTGTTACATTTCTTTGGTTAGAAGGAAGTCCTCAGCTCGGCTCACATAAGAAAAAGACTATATAAGGAACGAATACCAAAACACAGGAATTGTTAGGGCTCATTTTAAAGTCTGCCTGCCACAGTGAATATGGAGGTTATTTGCAGATAATGATTAGTGGTTAGTTACACAGAAGAAAAGTCTTTATTTCACCATTACTTTTAACATATGTATAATGTAATATATAATAGTAAATGTATAAAACACATATATAAAATATATAGTATTTTTAATATATTACATAACCATATGAATTAGATTTATATATTTTTAATAAATCTTACTCCAGATGAATTAAAATAATTTATTTAAAAATTAAGAAAAAAGGAATACAATACCCAATAAATGTTACACAATTCCAAAAAGTATAGTAGGACTTTTATTGGAATACCAGGAGTAAAGAAAGAGAGAATAGAAAAAAAGAAATAACTGATATAACAGTAACTAAGAACTTTATCAAGGCAAGACACCAAACCATTGATCCAGAAAGCTCATAGAACACCAAGCAGGGTAAATATCAAAAAATGACACCTAGACATGGAACGCAAGTTGGAGGAAACTAAATTAAGAGAAAATCTTTAAACCTCCAGTTTCAAATTCCATACATAATAAGCTTGGAGGTTGCCATTTTATACTAACGTAAGTAAAATGCTTAGCAGACTGAAAAATAAACACACTTCTTAGATCCTCAAGTAAGGAGAAGACACGGGGCAAACCACTGCCTCTAAATTTGGAGACAGAAATACAAAGACAGCACAGAGGACTTTTAGGGCAATGAAAGTACTTTGCATGATATTGTAATGATATATGTCATTATACATTTGTCCAAATCCATAGAATGATTACCAAAAATGAACCCTAAGATAAATTATGGACTTTGGGTAATTATGATATGTCAACGTAGGTTCATTTTGGTAAAAACTCACCATTCGGGTGAGTGATGCTGATAATGGTGAAGGATATGCATGTGTGAGGGCAAGAAGTATACAGAAAATCTCTGTATCTCCCTCTTAACTTTGTTGTAAACCTAAAACTGCTCTAAAAAAAAGCCTTAAAAATAAGGAAATCACCAAAAGAAATCATTAAAGATGCCAAATAAAAACAAATAGTTACACTAGTTTAAGACAAAGAAGATATCCAAACAAGGAAAACTACTAGAGATAAAGAGGAGAATTACAAAATGATAAAGAAGTCAGTTCTCACAGAATAGCTAACAATTTCAAATGTTTATGCACCTAACAACAGAGCATCAAAATCTGAGACAAAAACTGAGAACTGAGAAGAAAAAATAGACAAAACCATTAATAGTAGGAGACTTCATACCTATCCGCCAGTAATTGATAGAATAAGAACATTAAAAAAAAAATCAATAAAGAAAAGGTTAGTGTGATCAGCACTAACATAATCTAATTAATATCTATAGAATACTCCATCTAATAAGAGACTACACATTCAAGATTTGACAAACATTTACCAAAATAGACCAAATTTCAAGGCATAAAGCACATCTGAACAAATTGAATGGAAATCACAGAAAGCATGTTCTCAGTCATAATAAATTAAATTTAGAATTCAGTAACAGAAATACAGTGTAAGCTGAAAAAAGTCATTTTCTCTGAAGTACACATTATGACAAGGGAGAGTGGGGGAAGACCAACTGTATAGTGGAGACATCTGACAAACACTACCTTAGCCAGATCAAGGTTAACATCAACCATGGTAAGTCCTATTTATAGTATGTACCTTTGGTATTATGTGATAAAAATGGAATTCTACCTTTGTATCCTTCCTCCCAAAACATCATAGCCCTAGTCTAATCATAAGAAAAACCACAAATACCAATCGATTCATATTCTACAAACACCTTACACTTCAAATCTCTCAAGTCTTCAAAAACAAAGTAAATCCAGAAAACGGTCATGGCCCAAAGGAATCTAGTGAGAAATGGCAATTAAGGGTAGTGTGTTGTCCTGGAGAGAATCCTGGAGCAGAGTGAATTGGTAGCTGCAATTTTATATTTTAAAGAAACTACCAAAAAACAAATTTGTAATCATATTTTACATTTCAAGTAATAACATGTGAGGTTTATAGTTGCTCCATATCCTCTCCAGCACTTAAAGTTGTCAGTCTTTTTTATTTTAGCAATCTAATAGACTAATCATATGACTAATGATGTTGCACATCTTTTGCCTATTTGTTTAAATTGAGTTTCATTTTCTCGTTACTCATTTTTAATAAGGTATAACTGACATATTATATTAGTTTGAAGTGTACAACATAATGATTCAGTATTTGCACATACTGTGATATGATCATCATGATAAATCCAGCTAAGATCCATCACCATATATAGTTATAAAAACTTCTTTCTTGGGGCGCCTGGGTGGCGCAGTCGGTTAAGCGTCCGACTTCAGCCAGGTCACGATCTCGCGGTCCGTGAGTTCGAGCCCCGCGTCAGGCTCTGGGCTGATGGCTCAGAGCCTGGAGCCTGTTTCCGATTTTGTGTCTCCCTCTCTCTCTGCCCCTCCCCCATTCATGCTCTGTCTCTCTCTGTCCCAAAAATAAATAAAAAATGAAAAAAAAAAATTTATAAAAAAAAAAAATAAAAAAAAAATAAAAAAAAAATAAAAACTTCTTTCTTATAATGAGAACTTTTAAGATTTACTCTTTTAGAAACTTTTAAGTACACGTTATAGTATTATTAACTATAGTCACCATACTGCACATTACATCCCCATGACTTATTTATTTTGTAACTGCAATGTTGTACATTTTGACCACCTTCATGACCACTTTGCCCACCCACCAGTCCCTGCCTCTGGCAACCACCAAGCTGTTCTCTGTATCTAAGGATTTTTTTTTTTCCTCATCACTGTAGCACTCGAAATTATAATGGGTAATAGTTTCCTGTCTTAAATCTCTATTATTATTTAATTATCCTATCGGAAAACAGAAGACTTTCCTATCAACTCCATCTCATATGAAACAATAAATATGATTGGAAGTCATCAGAGACAATTTTTGCTGGATCAAATTCTTTGAATCTACACTCTGAAATGTCAGGTTTCCTGTTTTGCTTGAACACATAGAGAAGAAAAAGAATTTTCTTTACAAGCATAAAACTGAAATAATATAATCAGAGGGCTAAAGCCACCAAAGTAATATTTAAATACGGTTTGTACTTTTTTCACATGACGTTAGTCTCTTTGTTGGTGTTCTGAAATTTCTGTTTTTTTTAATAATAAAAAAATTAGGCTATGTCTAGTAAAGAATATATAGTGTGACTATTGGCAGTAACCCATTATTACTATATTTAAATAAGAAAAATAATTTTAAGATATTCCAGATATTATACGAAATCACAGATATATGGGCAATGAAAAAATGAAGCAGATTTTACTACTGTGAATGAATATGGTATTCGAGGCTACGTGCATCCTCCAAATCAAAAACTTCCTTAAATTTTTAGCCAAGTTCTTCTTATGGACATAGGACTTCCAGTGTTAAATTGGCTGACCAATTTTCAATGTGACAATTATAAAATAAAAATTCTGTTCCATTAGGATGGAGACCTATGATTGTATCTTTTTCTTTTATATTTGAACTTCAAAGATTCTCATCACAAGCTCATTGAGAAAAAAATCAGTTTATTTTTTTAATTATTTAAAAAAAAAACTAGCTCAAATGATTTTACCAAAAAATATCATTGTACATCACTGCATTCTTTATCTTTTCTAAATATACACAGCATGTTCTTGTACTTGAGTGTAATTAACATAACTAGTAACTTTCTTGGTAATTAAACCTTTGTTTTTCTTTAAAATGTTGATAGGTATGGTACATTGTGCCACCACTTTTAATTTCTCCCTTTTATTTTTGGCAGTAGGCAAGGTGTCTTGCTGTCTCTGTAATATTAATGGTTGAACATTTCTTGCAAAGAATAGAATACAGTGTGCTGTAGGAATTGCATAAAAAATCTTCAGTGAATGGAAAAAAGATCCTGGGACCTTGGATGTCAGTTCCAGGAGAGACAAATTTATAGGTATAACAATCTATCTTTTAAAACTGATGTCTAAGGTCCTAGAGGCCGTTCCCCTATCACTAAGAATTTTTCATGCATTTCCTACAATACAAAAAACTGTGAGTATAACATTTAGACATTTTTGCTGCACATAAAAGGAACCTTGTCAGTTCTGTTCTAGGTCCATACACAAAATAAATTTTAATATTAGATTAAAACTTTATTTGAAAAAATCACACTTTACACCACTGGAAAAAATAAATCTTAAAAGCTTGCTCTGCAATTTCGTATTTCACCAGGAACCAATAATAAAGCAGCCATCTGCCCTTGTAGTTTAGCAGGCATACCACATGAGGTATGTTCTCTTTGGGGCTCGCTTGAAGAGGTGTGGTATCACTCAGACCTGCAGCAGGAATACAAATGACTTGCACTACTGGCCTGAAGGGCTAAGTGAGCTCTTCAAAGTGACATTTGCCATGAAGTGCCTAGGGCATTGAAAAAACACTGTGGCTCAAGAAGGCTAAAATACTGGACAACACAGTACTAGGGGAATTATGTTAAAACTGCTTGAAACAGCATTAAAGTATTGAACAATCAATAGGGCCATGTAGGCAAAAGAACTGATTCCACCTACAGAGTAATAATTTCTTCTCAAATATTCATTTCTGTTTATGACCAAAGTGACATTACTTTGTCAGATTCAAGCAAAAGAGTACAACAATTTGGATTCCACCAATCCATGAGCATAGTATATATCATTATTTAGTCTTACTTTTGTTTTTACAGGCAATATTTTATACTTTTCAGTGTACAGGTCTTGTGCATATTTAATTGTATTTACCACCAAATATTTCATGCTTTGAATATTGTTATGTATTTTTAAATTTTAATTTCATCTTTTATTTCTAGTAGAAGTAATGTATCATTAACAGGGGTGTTGTTTACCCATAAATACATACTTTTCATAACTCAGTGACCTGTGCACTTAAAAATAGTGAATTTTACTATATGTAAATTGTGTCTATAAAGTTAGTTCAAGAATAGTTCTGATAATGTACTTCTTTACAGGATTTTGCAGACAAATGAAAAGATTCCTATAACATGCTTGTTATAGCTCTAAAAAAATATGTACTTGACAAAAATTGGCTATTATCATTTATGAATTCTGTATTTACACATATTTTCTTTACCGTAAGTTAAAGGTTCATTACAATATACATACTGGGGAATTCATACAGAATATTATTTGCATATATTAGCATAATATATTATTAGACATTTAAAAAAAATTTTAGCTTTATTGACCTAAGATCGTGTAAAGACCGGAAATGTAATTCTTTGGTTTAAATCCTCCAATCTGAGCCCTCTGAAATCATTCTTAGTTGTGTGCTGTTAATATTCCTGCTCACAACTCATTCTTACTTGCCCAGAATTCAACTGTTTCACTTATTTTTTTATTTATTTATTTTTTTTGGAGAGAGCAAGAGGGGGGGAAAGGGCAGAGAGAGAGACAGAGAGAGAGAGAGAGAGAGAGACAGAGAGAGAGAGAGAGAGAGAGAGAGACAGAGAGAGACACAAAGAGAGACAGAGAGAGAGAGAGAATATCCCAAGCAGGCTCTACACTCAGCAGGGAGCCCAATGTGGAGCTCAATTCCATGACCCTGGGATCATGACCTGAGCCAAAATCGAGTCATATGCTCAACTGACTAATCCACCCAGGCGCCCTAACTCTGTTTCACTTCTAACTTTGTAATAGTTATGCTCAGAAATTTTCACTTGTGTGCTTTGCTCACATTTTTCCTTAAAGTTTTTTGCTGACACAAAATACATACCTCCTAGTCCTAATTATTTAATTTTTTTTTTAGTGTATTTATTTTTGAGACACAGAGAGAGTGTGAGCAGAGGAGGGGCAGAGAGAAAGGGAGCCATAGAATCTGAGGCAGGCTCCAGGCTCTGAGCTGTCAGCACAGAGCCTGACACGAGGCTCGAAACCACGAACCACGAGATCATAACCTGAGCCGAAGTTGTATACTCAACTGACTGAGCCACCCAGGTGCCACCCCTCCCTCAGTCTTAATCTTAGAATAGAGTGATTGTGTGGTATTAGATACCAAGTTTTGTTGTGTTCGTGTGCTTCACCATTTATTATTATTAGATCAACTATCTTTTCTTCCATCTACCACATTCCTGGCAATAGATATTCAAATCCATCTGGAGTAGATTTATCAATATGTAACATTATAGTAATTTATAATAGTAATAATAATAATAATAGTAATTAGATATTTAATGTACTACATAGAAGGCAGCTGTAAGTGTTTTCTACATGTAGACCATTTAATCCCTAAGACATGAATGAACTAGGTACTAATTATACTCTTATTTGCAGAGTTGGTAGGACAGAGTGATTAAATAGCTTTCTAATTTCCCATAACCTTTAACGAACTTCAAAACAAGGGAGTCTGAATTCAGTAGCGAAGATCTCAAACGTTATATTCTTTTACATACCACTCAAAATTCTCTTTTTGAATAAGATGAGTACCTTTAGTTACAATGAATTAAGGGTCTTAAATGATCCATGGTTAAATCAATGCATTTTATATCCTCAAGCTAAAACATAATGATGGGCATCGATCTTATATTTTTAATATTTAAGTTCAAGGTGACTATGTATTCAAAACTCACTTTCAAACTTATACGATGTAGCTTTCACAATCTACCTTTAAAATGTTAGTCCTCCTTGGGCAATTAACTTGGTTTCCAAGTAAGAATGAATGACATTTTGTTTTCATAAAACAGGATATGTCCCTGTGCTTCAATTAACTTATATCTTAAAGATATGCATTAACTCTAGGTTCTTAGATGCCTTTAAGAAGTTTTGGCCACATAAATTTTGAAGGTATTTCTGAGTACGTTGCTTAAACATAATAAATACACAATGAATAATATTATACAATTTGAAATAATGAAGACATTATTTTTGCCTGTATTACTCTTGCTTCTTCAACTAATGGCTCTGATATTGCATTTAATTAGCCTTGAACTCAGTGAAACATATATACACATGTTTGTGTGTGTGTGTGTGTGTGTGTGTGTGTGTGTGTGTATGCTCTCTCTATATATTGTATGCAGATCTTCTTAGCTTATAAAACTGAAACATGACTGTCAGAAAGACACAAAGATCACAGTTGCTCAGATCAATCTTCATTTTAGATGAATACTTTGATCCAAGTAAAATCCTGTTAAGAAGCTCATGTGTAATTTCTACTTAGGGTGATGAAATGAAATCTAGTTTGATTCAATATATTATATTTGGATTCCTTGAAAAGATATAGGTATTTGATTAGTGGCCTATTTGTGCTCAGTTTTATGACATTCTTTATTCACAAAATGAGTTTTGATACAGCTTTTAAAAATCAGTGGTGATATGGATCTGTCTTCATCATCACATCCTGGGCTATGCAATATGTGTCTTCTACAGTTTGATGCTGCTTAGTTTTAGGTGTTTTTGAAAATAAGGCCACTGGCAACAGCTTCCAGCAAAGAATGTGGTGTAGTGAACACCTATTTTACATTTATTCTTCATTTTTTTAAACTTTTTTAAACATTTATTTATTTCTGAGAAACAGAGACGCAGCATAAGCAGGGGAGGGGTAGCAAGAGAGGGAGACACAGAATCAAAGCAGCTCCAGGCTCTGTGCTCTGAGCATAGAGCCCAATGTGGGGCTCAAACTCCCAGACTATGAGATCATGACCTGAGTCAAAGTCGGATGCTTAACTGACTGAGCCACCCAGGCACCCCCCACCTTCATTCTTCACTTTAATTTTGTTGCTGAGGACTACTAAAAACAGGCAAAGAAAGATATTTTTTTGGCCTAATATTTTTAAAAATTCAGTGGCCCTTGTTATCTATTACACTACAGAAAATATACATAAAGCTTGGAGTAAATTTACAAAAACAGTAAAACTGAGATAAATGGATTCTGTTATTTGGACTTCTACCTTCTTGAAATGAATCATATTTGATATGGATGATGATGACAACAACAATAATACAACAATAGCAGCAACAGCAATAAGCCACTAAAAGTATGATTGAAAAGAAAAATTAAAAGAATTATAAAGGCAGGTCAGTAAGTAGATCTGAAAATGACAGTATTAGAAATCAAAATCAGTAAATATCACTTGGTTAAATATTTTCCAAGTTAACAGAACAGGACAAAGGGAAAACAGAAGAGAGTTAATTTTAAAATATCTATGCAATAATACAAAGATGGTAAATATGATGGCAGTGTGTTTCTACTTGAATTATCGTCAAATTTGTTCAGATCTTTCCTTACTGTAACCTGAAGGAAGCCCTTGCAATCTTAGCAGCCATTTTGAGACTGTTCCTCTTAACCACTTTTTTCTGTCTCAGTTCAAATGTTAGGAGCCATACAGTCTTAGCCTTTAATTGGGACCTTAATTGGGCCTTTGGTGCCCTAATTATGAATAAGGTAATTATAGTAATTATAGGTGAATTAGAGTAATAATTAGTAATTATAAAAAAGTCAACCTAAAGTACATTTGATATATACTTTCAAAATAGATGTTTAAAGTGATAGCTCTCACCTCAAACATCATGATATAGTCTACTTGGTGTATTTCATTATACATGGACTTGGAGTTCAGGAAATCAAAAAAAAATAATATATATATACGCATATGTTATAAATGTAATTAAAAATAAATATACTTCTTGTAATGAGTTTAATTCTTAGACTATCCCCCATGCTTCAAAGAAAAATAGTATATGTTTGCTCTTTTGGAACAGATAAAGATTTTTTTCCCTAAATTATATGAATAAGTCCTATAAATTAGTAGTGATCAGTACATTTGCCTTGTCAGATGTATGAAAATGTGTGCACAGGTCTGATGACATATTTTAGAGACAATAATTTCGATTTATTTTGTGGGTGCCTGGGTGGCTCAGTTGGTTAAGCATCCGACTCATGATTTAGGCTCAGGTCATGATCTCATGGTTCGTGAGTTCCAGCCCCACATCGAGCTCTGCACTGGCTGTGTTGAGCCTACATTGGGTTTTGTCTCCCTCTCTCTCTGCCTGTCCCCCACATGTGATCACTCACTCTCTCTCTCTCTCTGTCTCTCTCTCTCTCTCTCAAAAACAAATAAATAAACATTTAAGATATAAAGTCTCTGGTCATAAAAACTTTTAAGAGTCCACCATACAATTTCTCTTAAATCATAAGGTTATAACAATTGACTAAGAAGAAATAAGTCTGGATTAGGTGATTGACATGCATCCCATTTAATCTGACAACAAACCTACAGTGGTTGGGATGGGGATGATATTATGCCTTTAAAAAAAAAAAAAGTTTTTATTTGAGTACAAGTGACACACAATGTTACATAAGTTTAAGGTATACAAAATAGGGATTCAACATCTCTATATGTTATGCTATATTCACCACAAGTGCAGGCACCATCTGTTATCATACGCTGTTACAATACATTGACTATATTCCTTATGCTGTACCTTTATTTCCGTGCCTTATTCATTCCATAACTGCAAGCATGTATCTCCCACTCCCCTGCACCTATCTTGCCCATCTCTCCAATCCCTTTCCCTCTGGCAATCATCAGTTTGTTCTCTGTATTTACAGGCCTGATTCTGCATTTTGTTTATTCCTTTGCTTTGTTTTTAGATTCCACATATGAGTGAAATCATATATTTGTCTTTCTTAGTCTAATTTCACTTAGCATAATACCCTCTGGTCCATCCATTTACTCATCCACGGACACTCAGTTTCCTTCCATATGCTGGCTATTGTAAATAATGCTGCAACAAGCACAAACAAGGTGCATATATATTTTTGAATTGGTATTTTTTTTTTGCTTTGAGTAAATACCCAGTAGTGATATTAGATCATAGCGTATTCCTATTTTCAATTTTTTGAGAAAACTCCGTACTGTTTTCCACCAACAGTGCATGACAGTTCCTCTTTCTCCACATCCTCACCAACACTTGTTATTTCTTGTCTTTTTGATTCTATCCATTCTTACAGATGTAAGGTGGTATCTCATTGTGGTTTTGATTTGCAGTTCCCTGATAATTAGTAATGTTGAACATCTTTTCATGTGTCTGTTGGCCATCTGTATGTCTTCTTTGGGAAAATGTCTCATATTCAGTTCTTCCACCTAATTTTAATCTGATTGTTGGTTTGTTGGGTGCTGAGTTGTATAGTTTATGTATTTGGGATACTAATCCCTTATCAGATTTACAATTTGCAAATATCTTCTCCCATTCAGTAGACTGCCTTCTTGTTTTGTGGAGAGTTTCATTCACTCTTCAAAAGTGAATACTTTTTATTTTGATGTAGTTTCAATATTTTATTTTTACTTTTGTTTTCCTTGCCTTAGGATATTATGCCCATTTTAAAAATGTTTAAATAATTAGCCTAATACCATACAGCTAAACAATAAATGAAAGTGTTGGGAACTGAGCACAGATTCAATTCTAAAACCCATGCTCTTTTCAAAATGCAAGGCCATCATTTTTGTAGGTGAATCACTAAAAATATAAATGAATGTGTTATTAGCTTGAATTTCTAGATATTTTAGAAAATTAATTTTTTTTCTACCAATTTATGTTAAAGGATCAAATGATACACTTTACCGCATCATTAAAGTGACTCCTTCTAGCATCAGAACTACTTTCTTTAGAGATGTCCCACTTATTTTCTTTTTGCCTGTTGCTCACATTTCTTAAAAATCTTCCCTCATCATCCCCTTCCCATAATGATATATTCTTTTCTAATGAAATAGAATACAATTAGCGCATTCTAATTTTAACCAAATCTATGGTGCTGATTCAGCCTAACAGACACACAGCCAACGCATTTGTTACAAATGCCTTGACACTAGAACTTTGGCAAAAACAGTGATAAAATTAACTAACCTAATGTAGTTTATCACTTAGACCACTTTCATCTTGTGGCTGCTTTACAGGATTGTTAGGGAAATAGTTACCAAACTCTCAGACAACTATCAAATCCTAGCTCAGCCACTTGCAGCTATGTGATACTGAGCTGTAGTACTCTTCTGAAAAATGAAGATATAAAATCTATTTTTCATATTTGTTGAGAGTTAAGAGATAATATAAAAACTACCTGACTGTATGTCCAGCCACATAATAGGAATGGATGGTAATAAATTGTAGCCATAATTATGAAAAGACCCTAAGGAAGTTTTGATGAAAATGCATCCTAGTGATTATTTATAGCCAAGAAATCCACTCCTAAGTAAAGTTAAACTACATATTCCTCTGTATATTGCCAAGGTCGACAATATGCTGATTTAATTGAGCTTCAGGGAAACTACTTTTTTCAAACATGCTTCAGCTCATATCCTAGAAGTAATAGTACTTCATTTCATTTAAAACAGTATGCCAACAAGAAAATGTTTGTGATTTCGTATTAGAATCACTATTGACATTATGACTGGAGATATCAAAGAGAGTGAAAATGCCAAATATCTATGCCAGCTTATCTCAAAGTTTTAAATGTAAAAACTATAATTTTTATTTTTTTGTTGACCTATCTTCAAAACCACAGAAAAATTCCTCAGGTCTGTCCCCGGTACAGATAAGCATATCAAAGGCATTCTTTATTTCTTTTACTGTTTAGGGGCGCCTGGGTGGCTCAGTCGGTTAAGCGTCCGACTTCAGCTCAGGTCATGATCTCGCGGTCCGCGAGTTTGAGCCCCGCGTCGGGCTCTGGGCTGATGGCTCAGAGCCTGGAGCCTGCTTCTGATTCTGTGCCTCCCTCTCTCTCTCTGCCCCTCCCCCGTTCGTGCTCTGTCTCTCTCTGTCTCAAAAATAAATAAACGTTAAAAAAAAAAATTTTATTTCTTTTACTGTTTTTTCTGGTTTCTATCATTTTAAAATTCTTTTTGTTAATTTCCATTTTGTCTACTTTTCCCATTAGAACCTCTAAAATATTTATCAGAGTTATCTCAATTTTCTTGTCTGATCTTTCCAACATCAGTATCACATCTGAGTCTAACTTTTAGATTTGCTTTGTCTCTTCAGACTGTTTTTTCTTTATCTTTCTGTGTAACTTGTAATTTTTGGCTGAATGTTAAAAATATTGTTTAGTATAGATGACTAAGGGTTGTTTACTTATTTATTTATGTAAATGGTTATGTAATTGGAGTATGAACACAATAACATCAGTTATTTGAAATTTGTTAAGCTCATTTTTATGGCTTAGAATACAGGTCAATTTTTATAAATGTCCTATGTGTACTTCAAAATATATATTTTAGTGGACATATGTCCAGGTATAAAGTTTGTAAGTGATATTCTCTATGTTATATACAGCAGACATTTTTTGCTATTTTTGTTTTGAGCATCTATCAATACCTTATGAAGGTATTTTTAAGTCTCTCCTTATATGTTGGTATATTTATCAATTTCTTAAAGAAAAGACCTATAAAATATGCTTTACAACTTTGGGGGTGTTGTTCTTTTTTTTTTTTTTTTTTTTAAGAGAGAACACAAGTGGGGGAAGGGCAGGAGAAAGGGACAGAGGATCCAAAACAGGTTCTGTGCTAACAGCAGAGAGTCCCATGCAGGGCTCAACCTCATGAACCATAAGATCATGACCTGAGCCAAATGCTCAACTGAGCCACCCACACACCCCAGAGGGTGTTATTGTTACATATATTCTTAGAGCTATTATAGCTCCCTTATACATTGAGCAACTTTTCATATGCCTCACTCACATTTTTTAACCTCAGAATGCTTCTCCTTTAAAATCTGTCTGAAATTGTATAATTATATCACTTTTATTTGCTTGTATTTGTAGGGTAATTCTAATTTGTATTTTATAATTTCAACATAAATCAGTCTTTAAAATGTATGTGTGTGACTTAGAAGCAGAACATAATTAATTTTGTGTTTTGCTGAGATTACACATTTCATTGATTTTAAAAAAGATAATTCAAGGGGCACCTGGGTGGCTCAGTCGTCTAAGAATCTGACTCTTGATTTCAACTCAGGTCATGATCTCACAGTTCGGTTCTTAGGATCAAGCCCCATGTCACCATGTCAAGCTCTGCGCTGATGGGCACAGAGCCTACTTGGGACTCTCTCTCTCCCTCTCTCTCTGTCCCTCCCCCACTAAACTCTCTTTCAAAATAAATAAATATTTTTAAAATAAATGAATACAAATAAAAAGTTTAATTTGTTCTTCAATATTTCTATGATGTGCTTTCTTTCAACTTTCTCTTTAAATGTTTTATATCTTCCATTCTGGGTTTGATTTAAAACAAGCTTTTTTCTTCTTTTCCTTATTCCATTTGTTCCCTTCAACTTCTTTAAACATTATAATGCTTCTTTTTAGTGATTAGCATAGCTACTTAAATACACAGATTCAATTCTGTCTAGTTATTCAATATCTTTACCTCATTCTAAAATACACAAGGATCTTAAAATGCTTAAACTCTGAAAACTTATTCTCCAATTGTATGTCAATTGTATTCCAGCATTTTAGCTCTATCTTGGTTTTCCTCAAATATTAGAATTTGTATGTTTTTTTATGGAGTCAAGGTTTATTTCCACTTATCCACCTATTTTGCAATGTGTCCACTTAATATTAAGCCTTCAACTCTAAATTTCCACCTGTAATCACTTTTCTCATATCTGAAGTACGTCTGAGAAAAGCTACTGTATTAAAAATATATTAGAAAGAATCTCTATGTTTTTCCTCACTTCATCTGAAAATACATTTACTTAAATTTTGTTAATTAAACATAGGATAGTTTAGGGGCACCTGGGTAGCTCAGTCAGTTAAGTGTCCGACTTTGGTTCAAGTCATCATCTCATAGGCTCGTGAGTTTAAGCACCATGTCAGGCTCTGTGCTGACAGCTCAGAGCCTGGAGCCTGCTTCAGATTCTATCTCCCTCTCTCTCTGCCCCTCTGCCACTCGCACTTTGCCCCCCACTCTCTCCCTCTCTCTCAAAAATAAACATTAAAAAAAAAAGGTAGGATAGTTTAACCATCTGTAAAGTTAAAAACTGGAGACTATTTTCTCTCAGAACTTCAAACATATTATTTTTATGTCTCTGGCCTCCATCATGCTGTTCAAAACCTGTTCTCATTCTAATTGCAAACTCATTGTAGATTATTTTTCCCTAATTTTTTTTATATTTCTTCATATTATTTAGTTTCCAATGATTATCTATGTGTCAATTAACTATTTTTTATTCTGTTGGAATTTGCTAAAATTCTTGATCTGAGAAAAGATACCTTTGAATAATCCTATAAAAATTGTTATCCATTATATCTTCAGATAGTTTGGCTTCCTTATTCTCATTTTTATACTTACATAACTTTGTTAACTTTTCTGTTGGATCTTATCATTCACATTAGCATTCATATTGACAACTCTTTCTTCCCTCTCTGAGGGACATATTGAGTCAGGTCTTCAGATTTCCCTGCTTTCCCAGTCCTACTTGTGGTCCACCAGTTTACTATTCATTTTGTCCAATTTACTATGTATAATATAACCTAACCTTTGTATCTTTTTAACTTAGTATTTAATTTCATGATTTAATTTTAACTAATCCACCAACTGTAGAGTCAACAATTATATATTTTTTTAATTCTTCAGATTCTTCCTAATTATTTGACCCACGTGTAGTTTTTTCATCCTTGCTTAAAATATAAAACTAATATTAACCTAACGCTATCTTTAGCATTACATATATTAAAATGAGTTTTATGTTCTGTATATAATTATTGTAATATCTAAAAATTTGTTATGTCTCATCCTACTTCCTTTTTTCTCACCTTCACTTTTGGTACACTATTTTCTGCATGTTTAGGATATCTCTTTTTAAATTTCAAGTAATTTTTTTCTTAGAACTTTGTAGAAGTACTGTGACACTGAGCTGAAATTACCTTCTTTCAGAGAGTATTTGTTTTTATACCTGTTGATTACTCAAGAATAGTACTGACTTAGAAGACTATTTAAATTCTCACTTTGAAGAGATGGGTTATTTTTAAAATTTTCTTTGGTTTGTTGAGTTTTTCTTTGTTTGTATATTTTTGCTCCAAAGTGGTTTGAACTACAAAAATCATAAGAGGTCCATTAGATGTCACATATTCATAAGGGAAACTAATTTCCTCCCTCTCCTGAGTACTAAAACATCAAGATAGTCAGGTTTCATTATTGCCCCCTTTTTTCAGGAGAGTTTATTTCTTGTTCACATTTACATTGATTGTATGGCCCAAACTGATCACAGTGTTGAGCATGTGTGCACAGGATGTTGTGGGAGCAAGAGGATCTTTTGTTAGATTCCATCTTGGACAGAACCTAGGCCTTCTCTTGGTTCACTGCACCCCAGACAGCCATTGTGGGAGAAGCTCACGTTCTCCCAGGAGTCCTCCTTTAATTTCCATTTTTAGACACTATCTGATCTTTACTTCTGTGACTTCTCAGCAATTAATATAACAAAGTTTAGTTTTTCCAAACTACAGTTATTCCAAGATACGTAGTTTTATAAACAATTAGCAAGAGAAGTTACTAATGAGTTTTTAACTAAATGAGTACTTAAAACTGAAAAATTTTGTAACAGAGTTACTCTTAAAAGAGCAAGATTGCTTCAGTAGCTTAGACTAAATTCAAAGTGCAAATCAGTTTAGGAACTAATTTGTAAGAGTAAAATATCTAACTATCACTTCTTTATTTACACCCTATTTTTTAAAAAATCTAATCACCTAGTGAAAAAACTTGAAAATATGAGTTTTCTACTTTTAAAAGCTTTAATTGCTGAGGGTAATGACTCTGAAAAGAGATTATATTTTTATTGCCTGGGATGTTCTTCCGTAGCAGAATCTGTTCATCATAGCAGAGTGCAAGTCTTAGGGGATTGCGTTAATGGACCGTGCTGCCACCAATAAACACCTTGAATTGGTAGTTATTTTAGAGAAAAAGAAAGTCACTCTTTCATAGATTGGGTCTTCTAAATGCACTGTGAAATAAAGGGCACATGAGCTTAAGAGTAATTATTCCCATTATGCATACTTTTAGGACTCAAGACAGTGAGATAACAAGGAAAATAAATGTAAAATAAGCATGCATGGAAAGTTCATCAAGGATGAGATTCTCAATGAATGTATCAGATGAAGAAATGTGCACACATAATACATTTATAAATTTTTTAAATCAATCATCTCATGATATAAACGGACAAAAATATTGTATTAATGGGTACTTAATGACAATAAGTGACAAAGCTGCTTCTTATGGCCCATTATATATCACGGTTGGGGGGAGCATTATTCTTTTACATCCAATGTGTAATTTCTATTCAGGAAACTAAGAAAATCGGAATTTTTCTTAAGTTTGTTTGTTTGTTTGTTTGTTTAGAGAGACAAAGAGAGTGTGAGCAGGGAAGGGGCAAAGGGAGAGAGGGAGAGCGAGAATCCCAAGCAGGCCCTGCGTTGTCAGCACAGAGCCCGACCTGGGGCTTGAACTCATGAACTGTGAAATCATGACCTGAGCTAAAATCAGGA
The DNA here is from genome assembly GCF_016509475.1 of Prionailurus bengalensis. Classification (NCBI taxonomy): domain Eukaryota; kingdom Metazoa; phylum Chordata; class Mammalia; order Carnivora; family Felidae; genus Prionailurus; species Prionailurus bengalensis. The sequence goes on along the minus strand of NC_057343.1, from coordinate 31,984,517 downwards.
GTTGGACGCTTAACTAAGCCACCTAGGCGCCCCAAAAAATCAGAATTTTTATAGTGAAAGTAAGTCTCTACTATCTAAAGGTAAAATAACAAGTTATCAAGACTTGATATCAAAGTAAAGTCTCACAGAAACCATTTTCTGGATAATTTGATCATCCCCTACTATGTCGCCTCCTCACAAGAACTTTTTAAATAAAGATAAATACTGCCACCATGTTCAGTTACATGGGATGTTCTGGAACACATAAAAACTAAGAATATTCTTGTCCTTGAATTACATACTTTCCAATATACTGCAAATTGAAATCTAGGTTGGGAGATTTCCATGAATGTGCAGGTCACCCTTGCACAAGGGCCGTGCTGGTCTTCTATGCGTCTTTCCAATCTTAGTGCACGTGCTGCCAATGTGAGCACTGGGTGCAAATATTTTTCAATATAAAATTATTTAATATTGAACAGAAGTGAGGAAAAGTGTTTAGTTTATTTGAACAAAGTTCATTGACAACCTACGTATTTCAAAACTATCAATATATTTAAGCAATCAAATATACCACGGAACCATCATATTAGATAACTCTCTTAATTTCTCACAATTCTCCTCATCATTCAGCGGTTCTCTTTTAATGAGTACTCGACATTGAAGAAAACATTTTATATTGTGAGTCCTGGACTACTAAGCTTTTATTTATGACCACAGTCAGCTGTTAATTTAGTAGTTATTACCAGGATAGCAAAAGTGTATGTTATGTAAACAGTGAAGAGAGATCCTTAACATAGATTTCCCTGGGGAATTAGGAGCAGTTAAAGATCACCGGGTTACAAATGAGCTTAGTCTTAAAGGAAGAATTAGAGAAACATCGGTGAAAATGCTGGAGAATCATTCCGGAAAGAGCAATTAGAACATGCAAAATCATGAAGACATAAAAATATACAATTTCTTAAAAGAATTTTAGAAGGAGTGATATGTCCTCCTGAATCGGGTGAGTTTTTGATGATGTGGCAGGAGTCTGAGGCTAGAGAGCAAATCTGGGGCCAAAATACTGAAGGCTTTGGGGAGCTGAGTGTAAACACAGAAGTGACAAAGTTTTTTATGTTTTACAAATATCTTAGGGTCTCTAGGATGGAGTACAATGACAGGGGAACATACAGGAAGATGGTGCAACAATACAGATGAAAAAACTGAATTAAAAGAGGTAACCATCAGTATAACAAGGAGAGAGCTGATTTGAAGATACTAAAGGAATAACAGGTAACAGATATTAATGCCCATTTTATGTGTCTAGCAAATAAAACAAAATTTGTCTCAAACTACACTGTCTAATAACATGTCCTCTAGCCTCATATGACTATACACATTTATGTCAGTTAATGTTAAGAAAATTTTAAAGTTCAGTTCCTCAGTAGCATTAGCCACATTTCAAGTGTTCAACAGTCGTATGTGGTTAGTGCTACCATATTAGAAAGTATTAATATTGGACAGTGCCAGTGTAGAGTTAATCCCAGATATTTAATGTGAACTACTTGTGATTAAGAGTAAGTACTCAATATTAGCAGTCATTCTGAGTGGGGATGTAAGGCTGCAACTGTACTTTCAGGTAATACCAGCATATCCTGCAGACCCAGATATAAACTAGACCCCAGTGTTTTATTTCCAGTCAACTGGTTGTATGCAATTGTTACAAGGCAATGGGTGTGGACTGATGGAAAGGAGGCAATGAAGAAGAAATCAGTTTCAAAAAAGACTGAGACATTTGCTTATGCAACTTACTTGTATATTCCAGCCTTGCCAAAACCCATTTTTTATATATTATTTCTACTTGATGATAGATTGTTGCTACACATGTCCAACTTTTTATAAACAAATGGATCAGACATGGAAAACTTGGGCCGCATGGTTATCTGATATCCAGGAGGGACCACCCTCCCTTTCAATCAAGGTGCTCTATGTCGGTGACCTGGCTTTATTCTAGCACTGGGTATAAGGCCATGATTTTGCACTGTACTGACTCAAGTCTTTTTTTTTTTTTTTTTTTTTTTTTTTTTTTGGCCACCAGATCTAGAAGGCTTTTTTTTTTTTCTCTCACTTTTATATTAGTCATGCAATATTCGAGTATGCTCTTCATCTATTTGATTTCCTGGGAGATCAAGATTAATGAGATGTTTGGTCCCTGGGGGCCAAGTAAGTCCTTGCTGTTCTTTACAATAAATTGTCAGAAGACATTCTCCATGAATATTTTCATGCTTTCCCATAATCCTTACTTAATTCTAAGTAAAGAGGATGTTTGAATAAGAAAGGCTTTGGAAGCTAGATATAATGTAGCACTCTGAAGAAATTTACAGAATTGTCTCCCTGGGGTCATTTCTTTACATTCATGTTGAGATGTGACTCTATTCATGGGTCAAGTAGCAAGAAGAATTAGTATCCCCTTGAAAGTGTCTGCCCCAGAAAGATTAACAGAGAGGAGTTGCGGCAAGATGGCGGCTTAGGAGGACGCTGGGCTCACCGCACGTCCTGCTGATCACTTAGATTCCATCTACACCTGCCTAAATAACCCAGAAAACCGCCAGAGGATTAGCAGAACAGAGTCGCCGGAGCCAAACGCAGACGAGAGGCCCACGGAAGAGGGTAGGAAGGGCGGCGAGGCGGTGCGCGCTCCACGGACTGGCGGGAGGGAGCCGGGGCGGAGGGGCGGCTCGCCGGCCAAGCAGAGCCCCCGAGTCAGGCTTGCAAAAGCGGAGGGGCCGGGCGGACTGTGTTCCGACAGCAAGCGCGACTTAGCGTCTGGGAGGTCAGAAATTAACAGCTCTGCTCAGAAAGCGGGAAGGCTGGAGGACAAAGGGAGGGAGAGCTGCTGAGCCCCCTGACAACAGAGCTCAGTTTGGTGGGGAACAAAGGCGCTCGCCAGCGCCATTTCCCCCGCCCATCCCCCAGCCGAAATCCCAAAGGGAACCGGTTCCTGCCAGGGAACTTGCTCGCTCCGCGCAAACACCCAACTCTGCGCTTCTGCGGAGCCAAACCTCCGGCAGCGGATCTGACTCCCTCCCGCTGCCACAGGGCCCCTCCTGAAGTGGATCACCTAAGGAGAAGCGATCTAAGCCTGCCCCTCCTGCCCCCGAGCACCTTGCCTACCCACCCCAGCTAATACGCCAGATCCCCAGCATCACAAGCCTGGCAGGGTGCAAGTAGCCCAGACGAGCCACACCACCCCACAGTGAATCCCGCCCCTAGGAGAGGGGAAGAGAAGGCACACACCAGTCTGACTGTGGCCCCAGCGGTGGGCTGGGGGCAGACATCAGGTCTGACTGCGGCCCCGCCCACCAACTCCAGGTATACACCACAGCACAGGGGAAGTGCCCTGCAGGTCCTCACCACGCCAGGGACTATCCAAAATGACCAAGCGGAAGAACTCCCCTCAGAAGAATCTCCAGGAAATAACAACAGCTAATGAGCTGATCAAAAAGGATTTAAATAATATAACAGAAAGTGAATTTAGAATAATAGTCATAAAATTAATCACTGGGCTTGAAAACAGTATACAGGACAGCAGAGAATCTCTTGCTACAGAGATCAAGGGACTAAGGAACAGTCACGAGGAGCTGAAAAACGCTTTAAACGAAATGCATAACAAAATGGAAACCACCACAGCTCGGCTTGAAGAGGCAGAGGAGAGAATAGGTGAACTAGAAGATAAAGTTATGGAAAAAGAGGAAGCTGAGAAAAAGAGAGATAAAAAAATCCAGGAGTATGAGGGGAAAATTAGAGAACTAAGTGATACACTAAAAAGAAATAATATACGCATAATTGGTATCCCAGAGGAGGAAGAGAGAGGGAAAGGTGCTGAAGGGGTACTTGAAGAAATCATAGCTGAGAACTTCCCTGAACTGGGGAAGGAAAAAGGCATTGAAATCCAAGAGGCACAGAGAACTCCCTTCAGACGTAACTTGAATCAATCTTCTGCACGACATATCATAGTGAAACTGGCAAAATACAAGGATAAAGAGAAAATTCTGAAAGCAGCAAGGGGTAAACGTGCCCTCACATATAAAGGGAGACCTATAAGACTCGTGACTGATCTCTCTTTTGAAACTTGGCAGGCCAGAAAGAATTGGCACGAGATTTTCAGGGTGCTAGACAGAAAAAATATGCAGCCAAGAATCCTTTATCCAGCAAGTCTGTCATTTAGAATAGAAGGAGAGATAAAGGTCTTCCCAAACAAACAAAAACTGAAGGAATTTGTCACCACTAAACCAGCCCTACAAGAGATCCTAAGGGGGACCCTGTGAGACAAAGTCCCAGAGACATCACTATAAGCATAAAACATACAGACATCACAATGACTCTAAACCCGTATCTTTCTATAATAACACTGAATGTAAATGGATTAAATGCGCCAACCAAAAGACATAGGGTATCAGAATGGATAAAAAAACAAGACCCATCTATTTGCTGTCTACAAGAGACTCATTTTAGACCTGAGGACACCTTTAGATTGAGAGTGAGGGGATGGAGAACTATTTATCATGCGACTGGAAGCCAAAAGAAAGCTGGAGTAGCCATACTTATATCAGACAAACTAGACTTTAAATTAAAGGCTGTAACAAGAGATGAAGAAGGACATTATATAATAGTTACAGGGTCTATCCATCAGGAAGAGCTAACAATTATCAATGTCTATGCACCGAATACCGGAGCCCCCAAATATATAAAACAATTACTCATAAACATAAGCAACCTTATTGATAAGAATGTGGTAATTGCAGGGGACTTTAATACACCACTTACAGAAATGGATAGATCATCTAGACACACGGTCAATAAAGAAACAAGGGCCCTGAATGAGACATTGGATGAGATGGACTTGACAGATATATTTAGAACTCTGCATCCCAAAGCAACAGAATATACTTTCTTCTCGAGTGCACATGGAACATTCTCCAAGATAGATCATATACTGGGTCACAAAACAGCCCTTCATAAGTTTACAAGAATTGAAATTATACCATGCTTACTTTCAGACCACAATGCCATGAAGCTTGAAATCAACCACAGGAAAAAGTCTGGAAAACCTCCAAAAGCATGGAGGTTAAAGAACACCCTACTAACGAATGAGTGGGTCAACCAGGCAATTAGAGAAGAAATTAAAAAATATATGGAAACAAACGAAAATGAAAATACAACAATCCAAACGCTTTGGGACGCAGCAAAGGCAGTCCTGAGAGGAAAATACATTGCAATCCAGGCCTATCTCAAGAAACAAGAAAAATCCCAAATACAAAATCTAACAGCACACCTAAAGGAACTAGAAGCAGAACAGCAAAGGCAGCCTAAGCCCAGCAGAAGAAGAGAAATAATAAAGATCAGAGCAGAAATAAACAATATAGAAACTAAAAAAACTGTAGAGCAGATCAACGAAACCAAGAGTTGGTTTTTTGAAAAAATAAACAAAATTGACAAACCTCTAGCCAGGCTTCTCAAAAAGAAAAGGGAGATGACCCAAATAGATAAAATCATGAATGAAAATGGAATTATTACAACCAATCCCTCAGAGATACAAACAATTATCAGGGAATACTATGAAAACTTATATGCCAACAAATTGGACAACCTGGAAGAAATGGACGAATTCCTGAACACCCACACGCTTCCAAAACTCAATCAGGAGGAAATAGAAAGCTTGAACAGACCCATAACCAGCGAAGAAATTGAATCGGTTATCAAAAATCTCCCAACAAATAAGAGTCCAGGACCAGATGGCTTCCCAGGGGAGTTCTACCAGACGTTTAAAGCAGAGATAATACCTATCCTTCTCAAGCTATTCCAAGAAATAGAAAGGGAAGGAAAACTGCCAGACTCATTCTATGAAGCCAGTATTACTTTGATTCCTAAACCAGACAGAGACCCAGTAAAAAAAGAGAACTACAGGCCAATATCCCTGATGAATATGGATGCAAAAATTCTCAATAAGATACTAGCAAATCGAATTCAACGGCATATAAAAAGAATTATTCACCATGATCAAGTGGGATTCATTCCTGGGATGCAGGGCTGGTTCAACATTCGCAAATCAATCAACGTGATACATCACATTAACAAAAAAAGAGAGAAGAACCATATGATCCTGTCAATCGATGCAGAAAAGGCCTTCGACAAAATCCAGCACCCTTTCTTAATAAAAACCCTTGAGAAAGTCGGGATAGAAGGAACATACTTAAAGATCATAAAAGCCATTTATGAAAAGCCCACAGCTAACATCATCCTCAACGGGGAAAAACTGAAAGCTTTTTCCCTGAGATCAGGAACACGACAAGGATGCCCACTCTCACCGCTGCTGTTTAACATAGTGCTGGAAGTTCTAGCATCAGCAATCAGACAACAAAAGGAAATCAAAGGCATCAAAATTGGCAAAGATGAAGTCAAGCTTTCGCTTTTTGCAGATGACATGATATTATACATGGAAAATCCGATAGACTCCACCAAAAGTCTGCTAGAACTGATACAGGAATTCAGCAAAGTTGCAGGATACAAAATCAATGTACAGAAATCAGTTGCATTCTTATACACTAACAATGAAGCAACAGAAAGACAAATAAAGAAACTGATCCCATTCACAATTGCACCAAGAAGCATAAAATACCTAGGAATAAATCTAACCAAAGATGTAAAGGATCTGTATGCTGAAAACTATAGAAAGCTTCTGAAGGAAATTGAAGAAGATTTAAAGAAATGGAAAGACATTCCCTGCTCATGGATTGGAAAAATAAATATTGTCAAAATGTCAATACTACCCAAAGCTATCTACACATTCAATGCAATCCCAATCAAAATTGCACCAGCATTCTTCTCGAAACTAGAACAAGCAATCCTAAAATTCATATGGAACCACAAAAGGCCCCGAATAGCCAAAGGAATTTTGAAGAAGAAGACCAAAGCAGGAGGCATCACAATCCCAGACTTTAGCCTCTACTACAAAGCTGTCATCATCAAGACAGCATGGTATTGGCACCAAAACAGACACATAGACCAATGGAATAGAATAGAAACCCCAGAACTAGACCCACAAACGTATGGCCAACTCATCTTTGACAAAGCAGGAAAGAACATCCAATGGAAAAAAGACAGCCTCTTTAACAAATGGTGCTGGGAGAACTGGACAGCAACATGCAGAAGGTTGAAACTAGACCACTTTCTCACACCATTCACAAAAATAAACTCAAAATGGATAAAGGACCTAAATGTGAGACAGGAAACCATCAAAACCTTAGAGGAGAAAGCAGGAAAAGACCTCTCTGACCTCAGCCGTAGCAATCTCTTACTCGACACATCCCCAAAGGCAAGGGAATTAAAAGCAAAAGTGAATTACTGGGACCTTATGAAGATAAAAAGCTTCTGCACAGCAAAGGAAACAACCAACAAAACTAAAAGGCAACCAACGGAATGGGAAAAGATATTCGCAAATGTCATATCGGACAAAGGGCTAGTATCCAAAATCTATAAAGAGCTCACCAAACTCCACACCCGAAAAACAAATAACCCAGTGAAGAAATGGGCAGAAAACATGAATAGACACTTCTCTAAAGAAGACATCCGGATGGCCAACAGGCACATGAAAAGATGTTCAGCGTCGCTCCTTATCAGGGAAATACAAATCAAAACCACACTCAGGTATCACCTCACGCCAGTCAGAGTGGCCAAAATGAACAAATCAGGAGACTATAGATGCTGGAGAGGATGTGGAGAAACGGGAACCCTTTTGCACTGTTGGTGGGAATGCAAATTGGTGCAGCCGCTCTGGAAAGCAGTGTGGAGGTTCCTCAGAAAATTAAAAATAGACCTACCCTATGACCCAGCAATAGCACTGCTAGGAATTTATCCAAGGGATACAGGAGCACTGATGCATAGGGCCACTTGTACACCAATGTTCATAGCAGCACTCTCAACAATAGCCAAATTATGGAAAGAGCCTAAATGTCCATCAACTGATGAATGGATAAAGAAATTGTGGTTTATATACACAATGGAATATTACATGGCAATGAGAAAAAATGAAATATGGCCTTTTGTAGCAACGTGGATGGAACTGGAGAGTGTGATGCTAAGTGAAATAAGCCATACAGAGAAAGACAGATACCATATGGTCTCACTCTTATGTGGATCCTGAGAAACTTAACAGGAACCCATGGGGGAGGGGAAGGAAAAAAAAAAAAAAGAGGCTAGAATGGGAGAGAGCCAAAGCATAAGAGACTGTTAAAAACTGAGAACAAACTGAGGGTTGATGGGGGGTGGGAGGGAGGAGAGGGTGGGTGATGGGTATTGGGGAGGGCACCTTTTGGGATGAGCACTGGGTGTTGTATGGAAACCAATTTGTCAATAAATTTCAGAAAAAAAAAAAAAAAAAAAAATAAAAAATAAAAAATAAAAATAAAATAAAATAAAATAAAATTCAAAAAAAAAAAAAAAAAAAAAAAAAAAAAGAAAGATTAACAGAGGTTTTAAGCAAAGGAAGGTTCATTTCCTCAGGTACCAGTGGTCAGGTTACTTAAATGGCATAGGGAGGCTTAGAGTTATTATAGGTTCAAGTTGTCAGTTTCTTCTAAGCCTAACCTGTTCACAGGGTTAAGCTCCAGTTTAATAAAACAGGAAATGAGATGAGAGGCAGTTAATTGATAACTGCCACAGAGTAGGATCGATTTTTTTGAAAAAGGAGCAAATGCAAACAATTTCCACAGATGTAAATGTTTGAATAAGATGGTGCCAGGAAAACAAGTAGGTTATTTGACTCAGAAGTAGTCAATATTTTACTCTACTCCTCACTGCTGGTGAAACACAATTTATCAATACATTCTCCATCCTTGAACCCTATTGAGATACACACACCATCATTCTCAACAAAATAAGATTAAGCCCAATTATCACTTCATGCCTAAATTAAAACCTCCATTTGGAGACATTTTTAAAATTTTTTTTAATTTACTTATTTATTTTGAGAGAGACAATGAGAGTACAAGTAGGGGAGGGGCAGAGAGAGGGGGAGAGATAGAATCTCAAGTAAGTTCTCAGCTGCCAGCACAGAGGCTGACATGGGGCTTGAACTCACAAAACTGCGAGATCGTGACCTGAGCTGGAACCAAGAGTCAGATGCTTAACCAATTGAGCCACCCAGGCGCCCCCACTTTGAGACAATTTAATATAGTAAAATATATTTTAATGGAGATTGATGGCATTTGCTTGCATTTAATAAACGCTCTCATTAAAATACTCATAATAAAGTGTGAAGATGGATAGTACATCTAACACTATTTACTTTTTGCAGAAATTGAGGAACACAAAAATTAAGTGATCCCCAAACTAATGAATGAGTTAAGAATTAAATTTTCATCTGATGATTCATTGTTCACCAGCATGTATTACTTATTTTATGACAACAGCTATTTTTGTGAATTGTTTTCCTTTTTTTTTTTTTCATGCAGGGCAAGGGACACTAATCATCACATGACTGTGTTACATGTTATATGATATGTTACATATTATATGATCTCTGTCTCAAAGTCCAAGGGACACTAATCATCACATGACCGTGTTACATATTATATGATGTGTTACAGATTATATGATCTCTGTTTCAAAGTCCAAGGGAAAATATATTCCACAGTGTAAGGGGAAGCAGATATATGTCTTTTAGGTAATAGGCTTGCCAAAGTTAGGAGAAAAATGAGATAAATAATCAGTAATTTTTTCTTATGTCAATTGAAAATAAAAGGTAAAAACTTGCCAGTTCTTCCATTTATTCCACGTGCTATTTTCATGCTTTATCGCTTCAAATGTTTCACTCCTTCTCAGCCATTTTTACTTACAAAAAATTATCCACGTTCTTCTGAATTCACCTAAGAACCCCTGGCACGTGGACTGCTTCAGTGCTTACCCAGTAGTATAAAAACTTCCCACAAATTCTGCCTGTAGACTATTCTGCCCTTGATTCATGCGTGACACTCGTCTGTTATGCTGAGAGATACTCGTCCATTCACTGCTGTGGGTACTCTAAGACTTCTTCACCTTGACGTTATCAAGCAAAGTGACCTAGCTGTTTTGTATCCCTCCAGGTTCCTTTTGTGTCTTTCATTCTGTAAATATTCTACCAACATCCGAGTATCCTAATGAGTTAAAATGTGATTAAAATAAATATTCCTTGTGACTACTATGCTATTTATATTATATTGCTTATGGACTACTTATAAACCAACATAAGTAGTCCAACTACTTATGGACTGTGACCAACAGTCCACAGTTGGACTGTGACCAACTAGTAGTCACAGTCATGACAATAATTTGTGAAAAGGAATAAAAAAAAAAAAAGAAAAAGGATGGCTTTCTTAGAGCTTTTGCTGTTAGCTATGATCGCATGCTTATCCCAATGGGTATTTCCTGACAGCTACATGTGGATAAATGAGGGAAAACTATAGCCTGTGGTGAGAATTTTGTAACACCTATACAAATACAGTTTACTTTCTACCTATATTCTGGGATTTAGGTTTAGGGGAAATATGAGCCAGAGTATAAAATGGTTCTTCACCTCAAGCTCCTATTTATTATCCAGGAACCAATAACAGTGTTAATCCAAATTGACTTAGAATGTAATTTTCCATATTAATCTGACCATTGGAAGGCAATTTTCTCATTTTAGTTAAACTTAAATATAAGAAAAATAATGATAATAATAACAATAATAGTATTAATTATAAACAGGTAATAAAGCTCTATGCCAAGTGTTTTCTAAGTTATTTCATTGATACTCATTATTGTGTTATTTATCAAGCGTGTGAGAATTAGATGTATTAAATAATTTGTCAATAAGACACCAAGAAGTTAAAAAGGCCAATTAAATATCAAGCTGACCCAAGTGAGCCACCAAATAAAGACAGGCCCTAATAGACTTTGAATCCTCTGCCTTTATAGAAGAAACAAATCAGACTACTTTCTCTGACTTGCTAAATTTGATTAAGTATCTCTACTTTGGGACAAGAATTTGCAGAAAAATACAGTTCTACTCCACCACTATATTAATATGCTGTATCTTTTATGTGCAAGTATATTAACGAACTTCAACTGGTACAAGGTTCTTAGTGTGGCTCATGGCTATCTCAGAACCTATTAGTAAACAATCTTGTGTTTTTTATTCACTGCTTTAAACATAATAATAGCAGTATGTCAACCATTGCACTAAGAGCTTAACATCTATTTACATATATTTTCATATTCAATTCTCAGAACAGCCACAAAAGGTAAGTTTCATTATCACCATTTGGAGATAAGAAAACTTATGTTCTGTGAAGTTAAATAATTTGTCCAAGATCTCAGAGCTAGTATGTACCAACCCACGATTTGAACCAAATTATTTCTCTGAAAGTCTTTGATCTTAATAACCACTATATAACATTTACTGTTTTGAAGCACATTATTGTTATTCTGACAAACACATATTTGTCAAAATTATGTACCATGTTCTCTACATACCAGTAGTCACATGCATAAATATAATTAATAACATATATTACTATAGAAATTTAGCTACTTTTAAAAGCAAAAGTTATATTGTATTGATAGTCCCTATAGTTCCTAGGTTAGCATGAACTCTCAATAAATATTAAGTCACAACAGATCATTTAAAATATTCAGTATTATGCATTTAAAAACCAAAACAGTAGAATTCACTTTAATCTTGCTATACACAAACATGCTCTCTCTACTTTGGTTCTGATCCACACACATGTTGCTCTACAAACAGAAGGACAGATGTTGCAAGATAATTCACCTTTTTAGGTAGATTTAATTCACACCATGCTGCAGTGAAAATGTTTGACGGAGCTCTTTAATTTTTCTGCTATATAGGAATATAATAATCAGAAAAAAAAATCCTATCTTTAAGTGACAGGTCTTTGCATAGTCTCATCTAGAATACCTGCAGGGGGTGGGAGTGATCTGACCTGCTTTATAATATTGTAGTGATGTGTGATGCACGTTTGAAAAAAACAGAGTTTACACGTGAGGTTCCCCAGTCAGTAAAGACAAAGCTTGTCTCTGGTATAAAAACACTTGGTCCCTGTGTCAAGAGAAAGAACTCCACACTGCTTTGAAGCACCCCTGGCAGTTGATAATGGAGAGCTGTTGGCAATGATAATGGAGGCAGATGCTTACCTGTTCTCCTACAGTGTACAATCTTGGCTCGATGACAAGGTGAGAAGAAGGAGAAGCTGTCACAGAATGGGGGCAACTGGCAGCTGGAACCCTAGCGGGGAAGGGTAAACTGGTCACCCAGGGCTGCTTGCTTGACTGTAGCAGATCTCATCAATCATGCCAACATATGCAGCTGCCTGAAAATAAACAGGCTTCTCAGACAGGAGACAAAACGAGGCAAATTAAAAGACCAATAATTTAAACAAATCTGTTTCCAGTTTCACAGCAAAGATGGATGGATGAATTCTGCTGATAGACCCAGATTTCTGGTTAATTGATAAAAGTCACTGATACATACTAATGCAATAAGTTTATTAAACATGCCGTTCTGAAACAGAATCCTTTTATAAATTATTTAAAAGTCTTTTTTTTATACAGGTATGACATAGTTTTTAAAAATATATCAATTATTATCTTCTAGATTTTTCTAAAATTATTAGTGAAATAAACGTTGTGACTGTAAGAAGGCTACTGAAACACCTGTCTTCTTGTTCTGTTCAAAGCCCCAAATAAAACCAGTGGGGCTGTAATGATGACTGTGTAAGATAATCCTTTTTATGTTCATTTCATTTTCCTTTATCTTATTAGTGTATTAGCTGATCTTGAAAACACTGATGACAATATTGCTTCCATCTATTACTTCTTCATCACATTCTCTCATTTACTTCTTTTATTCTGATCAAGTTAATATTATTTTTATTCCTTCCTACATATGTATATACATTATTTATTTTATGAACATTCTTTTCTAATTCCTCATAGTCCTACAGCAATCTTCTATTTCACATCAAGACAACAAATTACTTGCAGTCCTTCCTTTTTTGGCTTATAACAGACCTCTACCGGGAGCTCTTGACTAATAACTACAGATTCCCTAAGGTTAAAAGATGATGAACTCCACCATTAGTTTTTACTCCTTGTTATCACATTTCTTTCTTGAGTCTATCCTTTATCCATCTGATTTAGATTAAAAGACCCAAAGAGCTCCTGTCCTTTGTAGTGATGTGTTTTGCATTTATATGCTTATGATTGCTACCCAGTGCCCTACAGAGAGCACTGAGGGGTCTGATGATACAATATCAGAACGTGGTGATTTTCTTTTTCAAATCTGACAGTGGTGCAGAAATTAGAGAAAGACAAAACTAGCCTGAGGTCAATGTAATTCTCTCGTCTCTCAGGCTCATCTCCTTACACAGGTGGTGTTACAGCTGCTGTTATGTCTGCAGGGGAATAACAGTCGCTGGCAGCCCCTTACACAGCTGGCAGCCGGATGCAGGGACATGAGAATCAGGTTCGACATTGCTAAATGGGAAGCATCCACCTTGCCTTCCAAATGTCTGATTTTCTTTAATCTGCACTACAAGACAGGTTGCTGCTGTTGTTGTTTCTATCGTGGCTGAGAGTTCAAATTTCTCCTCGCCTACCAGATTGATGAGTGACCTGCGAGCTCATTTCAGTAGCTATCTCCACCTTAGACACTCTCGCAAAGAAATCTGCTAAATATTTTTAATAATTATTTTAAGCTAATAGTTCTTTTTAACCTTTCTTTAGAATTAGTAATAGTGTAGGATGTTCCATAATAATATATCCTGCCAAAACAATAAGTTGGATTTAAAAATTTTTTTTTTCCAACGTTTATTTATTTTTGGGACAGAGAGAGACAAAGCATGAACGGGGGAGGGGCAGAGAGAGAGGGAGACACAGAATCAGAAGCAGGCTCCAGGCTCTGAGCCATCAGCCCAGAGCCCGACGCGGGGCTCGAACTCACGGACCGCGAGATCGTGACCTGGCTGAAGTCGGACGCTTAACCGACTGCGCCACCCAGGCGCCCCTATAAATTGGATTTTAGTACAGTGTTGTTTTGCAGTAGCAACCACTGTAAAAAAAAAAAAAAGAAAAGAAAAAAAAAAGAAACTATGGAAAACACGGTATTTGGAGGGAGAAAAGAGAAAATATGAATTCAGTAACTAAAACATTAACAGTGACATTTTGCGCATCCACTGGTAATATTCAGACATCTGGGTACTCTAATTTTATTTATTGTTTTGGACATCTTCCTACTACATATACATCACAGATTCTTTACTGCTTACACTGGATTTCACCTCTCTGTCAGATGGTTACTGCTGTCATTTTAGAATCCCTGGGACTATTTTCCAGAAGTGCATTGACATCCATGACTTTTTTCAGCCCTCTAAATCAGTAATAGTGGTAACCTGGGTTCCACAAATCTGTCCTTTATCACAATTTTCCTTTGACTTCAAAGAATGTCTATGGTACATGTACACTCCGAGCTTCATTAGCTCTGATAGCCATGCCATATGTTTACAAAAAAACCACAAGATTATGTGCAGAACAGTCCAAGCACAGGTTAAAATAATCACAAAGAACTGCCTTGCACATCACCTCATATCTCAAGACACCTCAACAGAAGCATTTTTGCCACAGTTGTGTGACATCACACAAAAAAGCATCCTAAGAGCATCATGAATTGGGTCTAAGGTAGTGTGTGTGAAGCCCCACTATAATTAATTAGTGTTGTTATAGCAACATTTTTGATGATATTGCTTGACACCCAAAAACTGCAGTGGCATGGGGTAAACCACCTAAAGAATAATCCTGTCAATCTCATCTTCAACCACTCTTATGCTACTACCTTTCTTTTCCCCTTTTTATTTTAATCCTTTTTGCCCTCAACTTGTACCTCTCTTTGTTGAAGAAACTGAGTGTCAAAGCAAGGCACAGGATCAAGTATTAATATAAGTTTGCCTGCATGAATACTGAGAAGCTAGCACTAGTTTTCTTTCATGCAAAATGCACATAGTATTCATTTTAGCTAAAATTATTATTTTTTGTAGTTAGCATGATTGCATACAGCATGGAAACTGCATGCTACATTTGACCACTAGTAATCATTGCCCTGCATCTATAATATACCATTAGGAACAAAATAGTATTTTTTTTTCTTATAACAAAATCTATGGGGCTAGCTATGCTTATTAGCATATTTACAAAAAAAAAAAAAAACCACCTGCCTTGGAAAGGGATTTATAGGCCATTTAGTATAGCCCCTCCAATTTATAGGTTCAGAGACAGGAAGAAATACCCAGAGGTCTTATGAGTAGTTAACCAGAACTGGGATATGAACCAAGGTCTCCATGTTCCCTACTCAGTATACTTTATATCAAATTACAAGCTGCTTCCTGTTACACAGTTGTAACACACACAGCATCCTTATTTAAGATATAAAATAAATTTAAGGAAAGCTGTATACAAAAGTTGGCTTCAGTGGAGGACAGTCTTGCTTGTAGAAAGGCCATACTAATGAGTCAATGCACCAGATTTCTGTCTATATGCCAAGTCAGGATTAATTTCAAGTAAAGCTGAGTATAAGAGAAGAGAAAATCTGAATGGGCAGGAAATTTTCAGTATTTCAGAAACATTCAGAATGTGGCTATAAGCGAAGAGTAGAAGTCTTGGGATATTAGGAGCAAGTGGGAGCAAGTGGGATATTTCAGAAACATTCAGAATGTGGCTATAAGCGAAGAGTAGAAGTCTTGGGATATTAGGAGCAAGCGGGAGCAAGTGGGATATTAGGAGAAGTGGGTGCTGGCAAAGCTCCAAGTCAAGGAATCTGGGAAGATGCAACACACTGTGTGTCAGTCAAGAGTCATCACCAAGGAGCTAAGAGAACAAACAATAGAATCCTGGGAATTGGGATTTAGAGAGGCAAGCCACAAAAGCAAAACCCTAACAAATGTCCTTGTAATATTAGGACCTGGTAAAATGTCAGAGCTCTGTACAGGGCTGACAGAACCAGCTATATAATTTGGGGGGATTAACAAAAAATGAAAGTATGGGCTCCTTATTAAATCATTATTAAGAATTTCAAGAGGGCAACAGCAGAATATTGAACCAAATGTGGGGCCCTTCTAACTGTCAGGAGGTTTGGAAGCTGAAATATGCATTTTATGTAATTTCTGGAAGCTCTAATTCTGGAGGTGGCGTTGGTTTTGCCAGTTAGATGTATTCATAATTGATTAAAAAGGCAGAAGCAGGCCAAGGTTTTTGGCTATGGCTACTAGGAAGCTATTTGACATGAGCTCCTTGAACTAAAAGTATGGGTCTCCGTTCTCCAACTTCCTTGATATTAAAATGGAAGTGTTATAATGGTGAAGCTTTTTCTTTAGTCATAACCTAAGAGGTTGCCTCAGAGTATTAGCTCCCTCGGTAGATTATTGTTGAATTACACTAGGAGGTATTCAAGGTGGTTCTAGAGACTAGAACCTGCTGCCTCAACCCTCCTAACAGTTTTATGAGCATCTAAAGCCCCTGTTAAGATCTCTTCCTGCTTAAAACATCTAATATGGTTTCCATTTTCCACTGAATTTTGTCTGATCCAATGGAATCCACTTGATTCTAAAGGTAGTGGTTAAGACTCCCCAGCAATATTTTTGTAACAGAGATTCTGGTAAGCTTTTCTAATGTACAAGTGACACGACTTCAATTTACATTCAATGAAATGTATTTGTGGCCAGTGGAAGACGGACAAAGAAATTTTAAAAAGAAGTACTGATCTATCATTCATGACAAGTGGCTTAGTTTCCTTGGGCTGCTGTAACAAACTACTACAAACTCGGTAGCTTAAAACAACAGAAATATATCCTCTCACAGAAGTTTGCCCAAGGTGTCTATAGAGTTGAATCCTTTTGGAGGCTCTGAGGGAGAATCTATTCATGCCTCTCTCCTAATGTCTGATGACTATTGTCAATCTTTGACATTCCTCCATTCATAGATGCATCATTCCATTAGCTACCTTCATATTTACATGAAGTTCTCCCCTGTGTGTCTGTGTCTACTCCTTTTCTATCTCTTATAAGGACACTCATCATTTTGTTTAGGGCCCACCCAAATTCAGGATGATTTCTTCTCAAGATCCTTACCTTAATTATACCTGTAAAGACGCTTACAGCAAATAGGTCACATTCTAAGCTCCCAGATTGACATATCTTTTGAAGGGACATTATTCAACTCACTATAATAAGAAAGTAATGAAATTAAGCTTATGAAATGTTGTTTGTTTCTTACTGTTTCATTTGTAATAGGAAATAATATAAATTTAATACATGGAAATGGTCATTTTGAAAGGAAGACTTAAGCAAAATATATTTAGAAAAGGACAAGTCCAGGCTTTAAAAGGATTGGTTCTTGAAATTAAAAACAAAACAAAAAAAAAAAAAAAAACGTGTTTTTAAGTCTAAAAAATTGCACAATTATCAAGATTTTCAATTTTACCATAGAAAACCAACACTCTTTTCACTGTTTATCTTCAGATATCAGTATTGCAAATGTCAGAGATAACATTGTTTTCCTAGAGTTCAATAACTTCTAGAAAATATTCAAGATTTCATTAATTTTTAACTAGTGTTAGAGGTGATAACAATCTCCCCCCCCACACACACACTTGTACATTCATCTGTGACATGTTTACGCACATTGAGGAGGACAATATTTTTCTTCAAAAATTCTTACTGATTTTCAACTTCTATTTTTATTCTAATGTGAAAATGTCATTAAAAACTATCTTAATTTCAGCAAAACATAGCAGCCACTTAGAGTTACAACAATAAAACGGTTAGATAATGCAAAATAAAGAGGTTTTGAAAATTATTGTTTTCACATCTTCTTTGACTTAGTAGCTGATCAAAAGTAGTAGTAGTAACAGTACCGGCTACTACCAATGTAAAATCCTAAGCTGAATTGAATGGAACCCATGTATTTATTCAATATATACAATACCTATAAAATAAACACATACTAAGTAAGTATCCATAATATTGATGTTCACGAAATTAGAGAAAACCATCCAATTTTCAAAATTTGTTTCAATTTTCTGGCAAACAAACTTTAATTTTGACAAAATAGCATTGTTGACGACTTCAAGGTAAACTGCATAGTTAGAACCTCAAATTCTGTCTATTCTGTCCATCTAATTTAAAGTTTAAAATAAGTAGCTAATGTAATACATACTGGGAAAAGAGGAGGGCAATCAATTCATTGATCAGTATTATTGCAAAGTGTATTAAAGAGTATATGGAAATATTTTTCATCATTAATTTCATAACCATTCCATACTAAAGTAAAAATATAAAAATAAGCTTTCTTTGTACTTTATGTGAAAATTATTTGAACGCCTGATTTTGGACTAATGGGGAAATACATTTGTTAGGCTTTTGCAGATGTTGGTTTTCTTTTAACTTGCTAGGTTTCATTTCAAAGACAAAGAGGTTAAAGGCTTAATAATGTCAAAACTCAGGATTTAACTGGGAGCGCCTATTGTTCAGCATTATAAAAGACATAAATAATCTTCCTATCACTTAGCTATTTAGAACTACAGGGGTACCTGGATGACTCAGTCAGTATCTGAATGCTGACTGAGTCAGCATTCGACTCTTCATTTCAGGGTTTTGAGTTCGAGCTCCACATTGTGTGTAGAGACCACTTAAAAATAAACTCTTTAAAATAAACAACAACTAAGAATTAGACTGAAAATTCCACATATTTTATATTGATCTGTTTGATAAAGAGAAATACTGGGCTGTACAAATTATTTTGTCTCTACATATATATTTAATGATGTTATTTTATTTTTATCTTTATGCTTAAAAAATTTTTGTGTGTAATATTTTATTTGTGTTGCACTCTTTTAACACAGAGACAAAACTCCCCATTGGTGGTCAAAATTTGAGTGAATTTGAGCTTAGTTTTAGTTTTGCAGAGAAAAGAAAGTATATTGATGAAGGGAAGACCCTAGGGATCGTGGTGAAAGAGTGGATATTAAGTCCCACCTCTTGTTAGCCCTAAAACCTAGAGGAAACCAGTCAATCTTGCCATGCTGTTCTTATTTGGCAAAGCAAAACTATAATTATTCTCTTTAAAAGATGTAAGAGCCTATGTTTTGAAACATAAAAATACCACAACCAACTGCCAATGATTATATTTATTACTATTCTAATGCTCACAACACTCTTTTCAGTACTAAATAGTAATTATAGTTTATTTTCCAAATCCAATATGGAAAAAAGAATCTAAACCTGAGGCAGAGGAGAGACACACTGTGAAAAAAGTCAGAGGGCGGTACCTAAAACCTATTTAGCAACCCCCCTTCACAAGCTTTCATTCAAGTATAGTTTTCTCTGTGGGCTCTAACATATGAACCAGTCCCACAGTGTTCTCAGAATACCAGGTACATGTCCTTCTTGAAGCCCATAAACTTACATGTGTTGCCAGTCTAGCTGTTTCCACTCCTAGACCATGAATAAATTACAAGTAGGAATAGTAGTTAAACTATCCATTTATCTTTCACTGATCCCACTCTACCTCCCTCCCTTCCTCCCTTCTTTCATATCTTTCTATTTAAGTATATTCAGTTATTAATATAATATTTAGCTCTGGGGCAGTAGTTCTGAAACTTAATGTGTTTTAGAACCATCTGGAGGCAATTTTAACAAGCACATAATGCTGGGCCCATCCTCAGAGCTTTCCATTCAACAGGTCTAGAGTTGTGTACCTGTGGGTTTATCAGTTTGAATAAGTTTCCAGGTGATGCTGATGCTGCCCTTATGGGAACTGCATACTGAAAACACAGTTCTAGCATTTAGAACATGGCCAATAAGTATCTGCTGAGTAAAAATGAGATTCCTATACTAGTGAGTCTGTCATTGCAATTTTTTTCCATTGCTCATGAAGGTTTTGATCAGTTTCATGATCAGTTCTAATAACTGCTCTTAACAATTTATTGTGATAGGCATTGAATTAAAAACATCTGTCCTTTATTGGGATTTCACTGAACCTACTAATATCAGACCTAAGAGAAATAGGTTTATGTACAAGTTTGAAGGCAAATTATGAAATTATCCTCAAAAGATATGAATTTCTTGAAAACTAGCCACAAAAGATAATAAATTTGAATTATAGTTTCCACACATTTGCTTTCACTAATGTGTTTCTAAATTGTTCCCCTATGATACTCGAATATCAGGCTGGCAATAACACCTGCTATAAGTCTGTTGATTCTTGTTTACTAAGCAAAACTCTAGATCTCTGCTTTTTGAAAAGCTCATTCAGTAAGCACAGAAGGGAAACGTGAGTTTTATTAGAGCAGGGCTAATATATTCACTGCTAACAAAGCCAAGAAAATAAATCACATTTCAAATTCTTCATTGAGAAGCCAATTGCTAAACACTCATTTCCATGACTTTTAAATTTTGTACATTTACATATGAATAGTAAAACTGGCCATTGATAATTATGTGTAACCCGACCCAATGATTGAAGTCATGGTAGTCAGTAAGCACTGAATATCACATGAAATCCAAAACTCAAATTACCATCATGAATTTCATTACAATTATTAGTTCATTCTAAAAACTTCACAAAAAATACATTTTTGGAATTTCTGAAGGATTTTTCATGAAAAATAATGATAAACTCACTTTTTTCACTCTGTTTTTATTTTGTTTTCTGTAAACTGAATTTTGCGTTCAAAATGAGCTATCCATTGGTTCTTACTATTTGAGAATAGCTAACTTTTCTTGTTAAAACTGATTTATTATGTAGTTCTCAAATTGCACTGCATCATAATCACCTGGAAGACTTGTTAAGCCACATTGCTGGGGCCCAGGACCAAATTCTAATTCAGTAGGTCTGGGGTCCTTGCATTCTAACAAGTTCTTACATGATGCTGACTATGCTGGAAGAGTGGCTACAATTTGACAAACATTCACTGGTTAAATATAAATGAGGGCACTTCTTATTTCTCATCTTTGTACAAATCAATCTATTTTAAAAACAAAATAAAATATAATCTGTTCCTTTCCAATTATTTAAATTAAATACGTGATGCCAAACCACAATTTTTAATTGAAATTACAATTGTGAGTTTCAAATTTATTAGTAATGATTCTATAATTCTTTAATACCTGATGAAAGGGAAAACGTACACCTATAAAAATAACACTATATTCTAACAATGTTATGGATAAATGCAAATGTAGTTATATAAACATAAGTTACTTTTAGATTTGATATCTTGCATTTAAAAACACTAACTTTTTTGGGGTGCCTGGGTGGCTCAGTCTGTTAAGCGTCATGGGCTTAGGTCATGATCTCAAAGTTTCATGAGTTCAAGCCCCGTGTAGGGGACTGGCCTGCGCTAACCACATGGAGCCTAGTTGGAATTCTCCCTCTCTCTCTGCTCCTCTCCCACTTTCACTCTAAAAATAAATAAATAACCTTTCAAAAAAAAAAGCACTAAATTTTTTGAATTATATTTTTAATCCATCTAATGGCAGGGTGGCCATAAAAAAGCAGAACTCTAAAAATAGCACTAATTTAAAAACATAATTCAAAATTACATGGTACATTTTATAACAAATATGTTCTTGCTAGATCCCATTTAAGTTTAAAGAGATGGGGAAATTAAGAGGGCTAGTATTTCAAACTCGGAAGGAGTTACTCCAATCAAGCTGGTAGGAAGTCCATTCCAACATAAAGCACTGTTTCTGGGCATGGTAAATGTCAACAGCCGTGCCACTACCATCTTAGACTTTCACCAATAGGTATAGATTTTGGAATTCCTCACACAGAAATATTTTAACATTATTTTAAAATTTATTTTAGAGAGAGAGTGTGAGTGGGGTAGAGGGGCAGAGGGAGGGAGGGAAGGAGAGGGAAGAAGAGAGGGGGAGAGAGAGAGAGAAGGAGAGAGAGAGGGAGGGGGAGAGAGAGAGGGAAGGGGAGAGAGAGAGGGAGGGGGAGAGAGAGAGGGAGGGGGAGAGAGAGAGGGAGGGGGAGAGAGAGAGGGAGAGAGGAAGAGAGGGAAAGAGGGAGAGAGAGAATCTCAAGCAGGCTCTATGCTCAGCCCGCAGCAAGGCTTGATCCCACAACCCTGGGATCATAACCTGAAATCAAGAGTCAGACGCTCAAGCAATTGGGCGACCCAGGTGCCCCAGAAATATTTGAAATACAAACTAGAAAATTGTAATCTTAGGGGTAGCTGAAGCAAGAGGATGTGAATTGAATCCTTAACAAATTAGCTAGAATGATTCAGAGATTCAGTCCCAGAGATGTGGAAAGGCAAAAAATCAAAAAAAAGAACACAGTTACAGGGAAACATTTATTAGTCCTGGAGAACCAAAGGGGAATTGGTTTTAAAATCAAAGAAAATTCTCAATAGCAAAAATGGTCCTTTAATCAAAAGTTACAGTAGAAAATATACTTATTTGTGAGTCCCAATTTTGTTTTTTCATCTCTTAAACCAGTATTGGCCTTATAAATGGGCCTGACTTAGATCTTCAAGGTAAAAGCTAAATGAATCCAACTGTTACAAGATGGGGACTTCAAGATCTGAAAACCAACTGGACCCTATACAGCAATATCTGTTTTTAAAATACTTATTCTTTCACTATTAGACAATTTCTAGAACTAATTTTCCATTTCAAGAAGCTTAGATCAAGATTTTTCTAAGCAATGAAGGGGAATTGTGAAAATAAATGTGAAACAAAACATTTGTGCTATTTCAGGGAAATTATCAGTTGACTTTTCTGGCTTACAAAGAGATTAAAGGTACCAAAAGATAAAATTAAAAGAAAAATCATTTAGAGCACCTTGTACAAATATTGGCAACCTACTATTATTAGTGTCTGTTTTTGAGATACTACTTGAGAGTGAAAATACAATTCCTAACATCTCACAGGACTATTGGAGAAATAATACCAAAATCTGAGTAAATAAAATATTTTTCTATTTCTTCTATTTAAACAATGATTGTTTAATAGTACAGATATAAAAGCTTGAAGTATTTATGCCATCAAATAATACTGGCTATTGGGGTGCCTGGGCAGCTCAGTCAGTTAAGTTTCCAACTCTTGATTTCAGTTCAGGTCATGATCTCATGGTTTTTAGATGGATGGATAGATAGATAGATAGGGATACAGATAGATAGAGATGGATAAGTTATTTACAGTAAACTAGAAACTCTCTAAGAGTTAGAAAACCTGATTTTTCTCCCTAGCTTTTTACTAACATACTACTTAAGCCCACTTCAAATCACTTAACAATTTCTGAGCCTCAGTTTTCCTCCTCTTTAAATGATACATCGATACACTCAGAGCCATTGTAGTTCTTAAATTGTGTGGTCTTTATTAGTTACTAATACATAATCCATCAACTAAGGGAGTTACTACTTTCTAAAAAGTATAACATGTTCAGAAATACTGAATTCAAACCTAACATGAGTAACACCAGAAGTAAAGCAGAGGAATTTCAGCTTAACTTCACATCTGCAGAATGATCAATAATCTAAAGCTCTGAGAGGCCGGCTACAGAAAGACAGCATGAGGGCATGGCAGAGTCTGCATGAGTCCTAATAAAAAGGAGTTTAAAGCAAAAGAGAGTAAGTAGCTGAGTGGGTAAACAGGGGTAGTGACTAGCAGAGGAGGAGGCAGTTTAAAAGAGAGAGAAAAACAGATCAATCAAAAGTTAGCTTAACAATCAGGGAGCAACTATAGTAAAGGAGGTTCTGAGGGAGTTCAAAGACATTCAAGTAGTTTATGTCCTTGACATTTATAAGATCCTATATATGAGGCAGCTTATGTAAAGGAAGCTAGAGAGAAACTAACAGAAGTCAGAAACAAAACTGGAGAGGTACGAAAGGTACTCAAAAGAACGATTCCTGTAGAAAAGTAGCACACAAAATGTTTATTTTTATTTGTTTAATAAAAGACAATTGAGAGGGGAAATAAAAGCAAGATCATGTCCATTCTAGAGGATAAAACTGAAGATGAAACTACTTTTAATATCAGGAACTTGAGAAGAATCTGCTGGAGGGGGAAAAAAGCAAGGGTGTTTGCATCTGGAAGTGGACCATTCCGTGGAACCAGCCTGTGAATAGCTCATCCATATTACCATTTGTTAAACCTCTCAAGAGTGATTTCCTTCCTGGAGAACATATTGCTAATTAGTGTAAGATCAATGATTTCCTTCATCAGAACGATTTGTATTCATGGTTTAGATTTCTTGGTGTGTAACCATGTGCTTTGATAACAGAATGTTTCCTAAGTCCCATGCTTTAGAGAAGTTTATGCTTGTGGAATGAGCACAATGTATGTATCAGTTCATTTTGCCCCTGTTTGTGTAGGAAAGTACCTTCCTACTTAAGTATGAATATTAAAAATTAACATTAACTAGTTGTTTATTACAAAAGAGATTTATAAAAGACTGCAGGGTCATTTACTCCTCTGGGAGGATTTTAAATGATTATCAGTGGGTAAAAAACAGAGTTCCCTAGCCAAATGAGGGTAACAATTTTATTCATCTACGGAAACACCTTGTAATATACAGTACTTACACTGAAAGCTAAAGTGGTAAAACTGCATGGAAGAGGTACCTATTCTTTTTTCAATTCAATAGGCATTAATTGATGTCCTAAGATTAATAATAAATATTTGTTAATAACAATAGATAGGAGGTACTATAAGAGGGGGAAAAAAAAAAGGGGGATGAACAAATTATAGATGATACTTTTGGCAAAGTTGCTAAGCATGAGCTGCAGACACGACAACCAGGTAGAAAAGTCCAAAAATACAAATGGAAATTGAGAGTTAAAATTCAAGACAGTTGAAGCACTAACATATATGGTTTTGTTTTCTGTTTGTTTTAAGTTAGATCTAGAGAATTTCTCCAAAACAAATGTATAAAACAATCACCTGTTCAAGGATCAAAATGTTTTTTGGATGGTGGATCATATGATATTTGAGAGCAACAAAATATAACAGAATATAATTAAATCTGATTGCCAAAGGATTTAATATCCACTCCCTTCACTGTGTGTGTGTGTGTGTGTGTGTGTGTGTGTGTGTGTGTGTGTGTGTGTAATTTCAGCTTTATTTTGTAGGCAATGGAGAGTTACAAAAATGTCATTAGCAAACTTAACAACATCATGATGACTACTTCTTAAAAGAGGTTAAAGCACTGATTCTCAAACTGTGGTTCCTGGACCAGTGGCATCAGCATCACTTGGGAACGTTTTGGAAATGCCTACTCTTGGGCATTGGTACAAACCTACTGAATCAAAACTCTAAAAGTGGAGCCCAGCACTCTATTTTAAAGGTAAAGCCCACCATTCACATAATTCTGATGCTCACTCAAGTTTGAAAGTCATTGGATTAATCAAAAGAGATGCGTTGAGGATAATCTTAAATTGTCTGAACTGTTTTTTGGGAAGGTACTGATTTTATTAATTTGACATAGGACATATAGTAGACAAAACAAATTTGGGGAAGGAAAACTTAAAAAAAATAATAGTATACATTGTTTAGCCTTAGGTAAAGTGTGATATCCACATGGAGATGGCCAGGAACATATTGGAAGAGAGAATCTGAAGTCAAAATAGGATCAAATTTTAAAATATAGGAGTCTACACATATATTTAGAAGTGAACAGCTATCCATCAGTTTATATAAATTTGCTACAGAATATTATAAAGAAAACAGAAAAGCTAAGTTGAGACTGAGGAATATCTATATATCATGGCTTGGCAGAAGAGGTAAATGTAATGGAAGTAAGAATTTCTATGTCATCTTTAAAGGTTAGAGGAGATGAAGAAATGCTGGGTAAAAATGTAAGATATACTGGATACATGAGAAGAAAGTGATTTTTTTTGACTGAGAAATTATAAGCTCGAAGTAAAATGAGTGGAAAAATTAGGATCATTTATTTTTAAAGAAAACTACTGTGTGGGCTGGAGAACATGAGTTTGGAGTGGATTCAATTGTCACTCATCAATTTTTCTAGAAATACCAAGCAAACCTGGTTATCAATCCACGAGATTGAGAGGGTGAGTCAGTAAAATCAAATGCTCAGAAAACCTACTGTTTGACCCAAACCTAAAATTTTAGACTTCCCAATACTCTTATATATCTTGGACTGAAATCAACTAAAAATGAATCAAGGACACTTCAGTTTGGTTTCACATGAACACTTGAAATTCTTCTTATGTCTCTTAAGATAATAGCCTCCACTGTGTTCACTGTATGTTCATACATTAACACCTTGCTGTAGCACTTATTTTTACCTGGCACCTTTCCTTTAGACTTGATGGTAACATTTCACTTTTTCAATATACACCTGAAACATACTTTCTAAGGATCTGCCTGTTGTACTTATCTTCACATTCTCTCTGCTATTTTCAATAGAAATGTGCATTATCTTTAGCACCAAAGATATAAATCCCTGGAACTGATAGACCTATCACAGGGACAATTCCTTCATTAAGGATGCCTATAGTAACACTGTTCATTATTTATAACATAGGAATGGAAGCAAGTCAAGTGAAGAGAAATCCTAATTACAAAAGAGTTATATAATTGTGATTGTTGTTGAAGTCAAATGACAATTTAGTCAATTTTAAAAATTAATATTTTAAGCACCTGGGTGGCTCAGTTGGTTAAGCATCCAACTTAGGCTCAGGTCATGATTTCAGTTTGTGAGTTCAAGCCCCATGCCGGGCTCTGTGCTGACAGTTTGGGGCCTGGAGCCTGCTTCAGATTCTGTCTCTCTCTCTCTCTCTCTCTCTACCCCTCCTCGCTCACCCTCTGTCTTCTCTCTCAAAAATAAATAAAACAGTTAAAAAATTAAGATTTATACTTTGAAGAGAGAAAGGTTTTGGCCACAGTTGAGTACAGTAGGAGAGTAATAACTCTGAGAATAAAGTTTAGTAAGGGCAGCACAAGAACATTTACTAATCCTTAAGTTCCAAAAAGATGATAGCACAGAGATAGAGAATGTAATTGTCAGCTGTATAGTACTTAGATGTACCAGAGCATATGAAGAAGTGTCTTACAGATAAGTGGATAATGACAGGGAGGTAGGCGAGAGATTGGCATGTCCCATGTTAAGTATTTTGCAGAAAGAGTAATTAGTAGGAAAGAGCGATGGAACAGTGGCTTGGTTATAAGTAGTGAAAAAAGAGTCACTCCTGTAAATTTCCGATACCCAGGATCTTGAGGATGACATCTTGCTACAAAAGAGGAAAGTGACAGGCATGGATTCACCACCTTCAACTCTATTTTCCATATTTGAATAATTCCAATTTACTCTTCAAGTCTTAACATATTTTGGCTCTCCCTGGAAGGCTCCCTGTTCACTACCTCCCTCAGAAACATCCAACTAATTTAGGTCTTCTTCTCTGTTTCTTCCTCTTTTCTTTTAAAGTTTATGTATTTATGAGAGAGAGAGAGAGAGAGAGAGAGAGAGAGAGAGAGAGAGAGAGAGAGCAGGGGAAGGGCCGAGAGAGAGAGACACACACAGAATCCAAAGCAGGATCCAGGTTCTGAGTCATCAACACAGAACCCCACATGGGACTGGAACTCACAAACCACAAGATCATGACCTGTGCCAAAATCAAGTCAGACACTTAACAGACTGAGTCACCCAGGCACGCCATCTTCTCTGTATATTCTTTTTTTTTTTAATTTTTTTAAATGTTTATTTATTTTTGAGACAGAGACAGAGCATGAGCAGGGAAGGGGCAGAGAGAGAGGGAGACACAGAATGTGAAGCAGGCTCCAGGCTCTGAGCTATCAGCACAGAGCCCGACGCGGGGCTCGAACTCACGGAGTGTGAGATCATGACCGGAGCCGAAGTCAGACGCTCAACCGACTGAGCCACCCAGGCGCCCCTTCTCTGTATATTCTTGACAACTTATGTTGTCTACATCAACGGTGTCCCTGGCATCTAGTCTAGGTTTGGAACATGGTATATAATAAATAAATATTTGTTAAATTATTGAAATAATTTTTCACTGTAAGTCTCTTTATCAGATTTCAAAATGGTTTAGTAATGCAAAACTTGCAGATAAAGGATATATGTAAATAAAGTCAATCAATTTTGTTCTGTAGTTTAAAAATTACTTTGCATTTTTTGGCACACTATAAGAAGATAGGAAGGAACAATAAGTATTGGCCTAATGATTTAATTATATGAAATCACACAAACATATTGCTTTTCCTAAATCTGATTTCATTTTTTTAAAAAATTTGTGATAAACAGTAAGATACATTCTCTTCAAAGATAAACAGATATACTGTACACAACAAAGTAAATGTAATTGGATAAGAAAGTGTCTACTGTTAGAAATGTATTTCTATATTTGAGAAGAAAAGGAAAATCAGAATTAAAACATTTGTGTATAGCTAAGGCCTAAGTGGGGTACTCTAATACATAGGATTTCAAATACATTCATTCACTGCACTTGGCAATGATGGAAACATAAGATGTGCTGGAAAAAAATTCTTCACTGTATATCAAAAATCACATAAACATGACACTTCAAACAAAACTGCTTAGATGCTTTTCCAGAATAATAAAAGTTCTTAAAGTAAGAATATAAAATATATAAGTCAAAGGAAAATTCTCAATGAAAATTGCCTGCAAACCTGATAAAGGCAGACAGAAATAGTTTACAAAAACAGTTGGAGTTAACAGATCGCTGATTTTTCTTCATGATTCAGAAATACAGTCAATGCAGAATTTTTCAGGCTTTTAAAAGAATTTTACTTTAGGGGCACCTGGGTGGTTCAGTCGGTTAAGCGACTCACTCTTGATCTCAGCTCAGGTCATGATCTCACAGCTCATGAGATAGAGCCCCAGCATTGAGCTGTGTGCTGACAGTGTGGAGCCTGCTTGGGATTCTCTCCCTCCCTCTCTCTCTGTCCCTCCCCCATTGCATGCATTTGTGTGCTCCCTCTCAAAATAAATAAACACTTAAAATTTTTATAATAATCAAAAATAAAATAATGACACTTTGTTAATTTTGCTGTCATTTTAGATCAAATTTCCTTGATGTCAATTCTGCCATGGCTTCTGAAGGTTTTCTTGTCAAAAGTGAGAATACTTACAAGGTCAAATAAATATGGCACAAAAAATTAGAATGATTCATTCACAAAACTGTAGAATCTTGGATCTGAACATAATCTTGATCACCCAGTTTATACATATCGTTTTAAAAGTGAAGAGGCTTAAGAACCAATAATGTGTAGAGCTGTGTTCGTGACAAATACTCAGGTATTGAACTGCTGGTAAAATTGGATCAGGACCTCATTTCCTAACTTTCATGGTAGTGCTTCTTCTGTTATAGCATGCTTTCTGTTACTTATAACACAGCAGATAAATATTGTATCTAAATTAACAAATAGAAAATAAAATGTAAGAGATTCCCATGAAAACTAATACCCCAAATTGTTATATAAAGTATTTTAAATAAAGTTTTAAAAGTATCTCTGAAAAAAGAAAGAAATGTTGTCTAGCATACACATAAGTTTTGAAGGTATACAGTAGAAATACATTCTGACCTATCAAATTGCTAAAAAATAATCTCGAAAAATGGGCATAAAGCCACCTTTTTGACTTTGATATTTTTTCTTCATTTGATACTTAATTTTGAAGTGCATTAATTCCATCAAAGTTTACACAACCGTAAATAAGAAAGTGCTAAGTTAAAAACACAGTCAAGAAATAGGAAAAAAGTTTCAACTTAGTGCATCACTAGTAGTTCATCAAATAGGGAATAATTCAAAAAGCATTCACTGAGAGATAAAAACCAAAACAATAATAGTATCAGTAATGACAACAACCCCTACCACTTCTAAGATGGTAAAGTAGATATACTTTTTACTACTCCCTCTTGCTAAATACAACTGTGAACAACAGTGATTATACTAAAACAAAACAAAACAACTCTTGAAAGTGGAAAGAATAAAGCAGACCATCAAGGCAGCCTGAGACAGAGTAGCTATGTGATTGTGAGTTTGGGGGGATTTCTTTCTGTGTCACATACGCAAAGCTAGGAGCCGAAGAAGCCACAACCCAGAAATGACAACGAGTACAGACCTACACACAAGCAACACAGGCCTGCTCTCTCTAGGTTGAAACAAAAACAAAAACAAACAAACAAAAAAACAAACAAGGAAGAGTACAGCCTAACAAGACAGAAAACTAGAAAAGGAAAAAAAAATCTGGTGAAAGTCATCACCTTGCTTATAGGGGGAAAACCATTAGAAATACTGTGGCTATTATTCATAAGAAAAAATGGAAGTCAAAAGGAAGTGGCGCAAGAATTTTCAAGTGCTCAGAGAATTGTCAGCCCAGAATCCTACACCCAGTGAAAATATCTCTTGGCATGCTTCAGGAACAGAAGCCTATCTTTAAAATCACTAGGCAAAATTTTATCTCAAAAAAGCATTACCTGGTTAACTTGTAGGGTTAATTTCCTCGTATTCCAGCACGTTCATTGTGCCACCTGACCTATGGCAGCTGATAGCCGAATGTGAGGCTCCAGGCGCGCGACAGAGCCCCACCCCTGGCGTCTTCCCGGGGAGCCGTACGCGAGTTGGCAAGCGGCGAGGAGCTCCAGGAGGTCTCGCGGGTAGTCACGTGGCTGCCGCCGCTGCGCAAGGGACGCCGGGGAAGTCCCAGCCAGTCCCCTCGCTTTAAGCTTTACGGCAGCTGAGGGTGGTGGCCGGAAGGGGGAACAGAGGAGCTGATGAAGGGAGGGGCTTCCAGTAGAGGGCGCCCCGCCCGCCTACCCCCATTGGTCCTGTCTGTCCCCCCCCTTCCTATTTTCCTCCCGCCTGACCAGGGAGGACTTCCCGCGGGAGGCCTCAGCAGCCTCACATTCCCGCCAGAGCCTGAGGCTCTTTGCCCTCTTCCCGCGCACAATGCTGCCCTGGGTCCAGCCACGTTCCTCAGTCGCCAAGCACTGGGAACTCACGACGTGACTATTTATGGCACTGCTGCAGGCCATGTCTGAGCCAGGTTCTGTTCACAGGCTAAGCCCCAACGGAAGGAAGAATAGCCCCCACCCCACCCCACCGCCTTCAACCCGTCTGTACGGGCTCCTTGGCCTACAACAGGAGTTAGGGAAGACAAGGAGTGGCAATGCGTCAGCCTCTCTGGGACATTGCCAACCCACACCATGGTTGACTGTGAGCAAGCTCTTGGGAACTTGAGGGGAAGGGAGTGAGCACGTCTGCGCCAGCCTCAGCGCCACTTAGCATTCCTGATCACCTGCTAGAAAGGACCACTGGGCAATGTCCTATGCCTCCCTCCCTTTGAATGTCCTTCTGCCCCCTAGCTCCCTCCCAACACCTTAACTCTGCACTCCATGCCCAATCCGTCCTGCACCACTCTAAGTGTAGGTACCCCCCTCACAGGCGGAAAAAAAAACAAACAGAAAAACCAGGTGCACAGCCCCATCTTGGTCCCCTGACATTCAATCCACAAACAGGAGAGAAAGACACAGAGTGTTTAATCCTCCATTAGATTGTAAATTTTATATTTGGTCTGCACATGTGTGTGCTCTGTAAGAGTATATGTTCTGTATCAACAAAACCTGGCAATGTGCCTGTCACCTATTAGGAGCTCAATGAACATTAGTTGAACAAGAACTTGCTTAGATATGCCTTTGTCTCAACAGAACTTCACATTTAAACGATGGGTATAAACCACAGGTATTTTCATTGCCACTGGGACTGACACCTAAAACTGTCTGCCATCAAGAGGGTTGTTTGTTCCAAAAGATGCTGCAAATGTTTGTTACCTGTTACTTTATAACCTGTATACTTTATATGCATAATATTGGAGTTTCAAAATTATCTTTCCAGATAAATTAGTCCATTAGATAACTAAACTGAGTAACAACAACTGTGACAGGCATTCTGCTGGGGGTTGAGTTACAGCGAGAATTAGAGTCACAGTGGGAATTAAAATAACACTACCCTTGCCTTCATGGAGATGATGACCTTCTTCTGACAGGGATAGAATGAATCTGAGTTTCACAAACAATAAAATATGTGCAGTCTCAGACTTCTCATGTCTTTGTATCATTGTATTCAATGCATTACCTCTTTTAGTATTATTCCTTAGAGTAGAAATAACCGTATTTGAAATTTGATTTTCATTGTATTTTCGTTGTATAGAGTTTAGGATGCCTTGCATCTCTTGTGCTCACTATCGTCCATCCTCCCTTATTTTATGACTAGGACTTGTTCAGTATGGTGTCTTTGAAATTATACAGAAACACTGCCAAGTACAGAAGACTTAGCAGAGCATTTACCCATCATCCCTAAATTGTTTTTCAGAATAATAATTACTATGTATATCATAAATGCTGAAAAATCATAGTCTAACCTTTTACCCTGAAATTATCAGTGCGAAGTTTTAAATGGTAAACCCCTGACTCAAGTATACATTGATCAATGGAGAAAATCTCTTCAAAAACACATATGCCTTTAATGATTGTGTAGACTTTGCCGGTATTTCAGATTTAAGATTTTGGTCTGTTTGCCTGGACTCAGGCAACTTCATCTACAGCATGTTAGTGAGATAGTTACACATCTTTGGAGCTTCTCCCGTTCTACTTTGCATTTATTATTACTTACAGTACCCTGTGTTGAAACATCATAGTTCTAAAGGGGTGGGTCTGAGAATTACATTAGCCTGGATTTAGATTCAGGTTACATGATTTAGTAATTTGCAAAAATTGCTGAAAAAAACCTTAACTTCCCTTTCTCTAATCTTCATTTCCCTCATCTATAAAGATAGTAGTTGTTATATTTCATCTAATCTAAAACACCATTTGTTGCAAGGGATGCTTTACTTATCATCAAAAAAGAATAGATGCTAACAAATAAATGTGACAAAGGAACAGTTGGTAAGATAGATTCTAATTTCAGAGATGTGCTTCCTAAAAAATTACAACATCATACATTTCACATGTTTGTTAAATAATACAATATAATATATGTAAAATATATAACATGTTTCCTTAGTGCTTTTGAAAGTTTCTTTTCTGATTCACCTTCAGTGGGGCTTTTATTATAGTGGTTTAGGTGATCAAATTAAATGTGGTTTATAAGCAAAGGGTCCTACAAATCCATGGTCAATTCTCTTGCTTATTGTTGCATTATACGATCAGAATCTATATTTACTCAAGCACTGCTATTAATCTGTCTTGTGATTTTAGAGAAGTAACTTAATTTTCTTGACTCAATTTATTAATTAGTAAAATGGCAATACAAGCTTGTAAACATATTAAGTTTAAAATATACAGTAGATTCTAAAATAATTTCCAAATATAATATGTTAAGTAGTAGTGGAAAGAATGCCTAAAGCAAATGAAATCTATGTAGCATTGTTAATTCAAAAAACATTTTGCCTGTGTAAGTGCCGCTGAATGAAGAATCCTCTCAAGAGAAAGACAAAGCAAAAAGCTTGAAAAATCCTCTCATTCTTTATAGGTAAAATCTCCAGAGCAGTGGTTTGGGCAGATGGGAAATTTTTACTCCCTGTGCTCTATCTGTTCAGTTGATAAAAAGAGGACTTTGATCTCTGAGACTGTCAATCCAGCTCTTTTTATGAAAAAATTTGCTTAAAGTAAACAGTAAAAGTAGCAAAGCAGTTATTAAAATTCCACCCCAATTGGCTATGCTCCCAGTTCCAAAACCCAAAACATAATGCCCACTGATTATTCAGATTATGTTTAAAGCTTTGTGTGTGTGTTAAAAAAAAATATGCTACTATAAATAACTGATCTAGTTGAGAAAATTACAAATCTTCTCTTTCAAATTCTAATCATATTAGATGAGTTAAAGTAAGATCCAGTAAAAATCCTTTCAGTGACATTTCTATTGATACAAGCTCTAAGTACTAAATTCTGAGCTGCATCCAGCCACTAGAGTTTTGTGCATAACACTATGAAGTATTACACTTGAGCTTAAAATCACTGGCTGTCAATCACCTGAAAAGCACAGTGATCTGTATAATTCATATATATATGGATATATATATATGAATATATATATATATTTAAATTTGATATGTTAATCTATTCACTGAGGCAGTTTTTTCCTCTTTTAGTCTCCTTCAGACCTATTTCATTTTTTGCTGTTGTTGATGTTGTTTTAAGAGATGTCCACTGGGATTTTTTAAAAAAAATTGCCAATATATAATGAAATAAAACCTCCACCTAAGACATCTGTTTGACAACCTTGTTAGAAATAACTATGTACTAGATATACTAAGTCTCATCATTTCAGTTTTTGCTATTTAGAGACGATGGAGAAGATAAAAACTACATTTCTTAGTCTCTGTTGCAGCAAAGGTTCTAGAAATAAATGAAATGAATTCACGTTTTTGACTTTCAGAAGGCAGATGTGGAGCGGGAGCCACCTTGATGCTGTTTCAGCTGGTAACAAGGCCATGAGAAGTGAGCATTTAAAAGTATCCAGACTCAGCATTGCAGGCTCTTCGGACATCTCGAGGCAGAGCTGCTGCTGTGAATACGGCAGCAGAAGTAGGATCCTCACTTGTGAATAGTACCATGGTTCCTCTGTCTATCCTTATACTTTTAAGTCCCCTGTATTGAATTCCTTTCATGGAAAATACCTTAAATGGTTTCTATTTTTTTTCACTAATTCCTGACCGCAAACCTGTAAATGGAGAGTCCTTCTAATTTTTAAAGCATTTTCCTAACATATGTAGGCATTAACAGAATATTAAAGATTGCTGATATATGTATTAGCATCAAGAATGAAAGAGTAATAAACCTAAGGAATCATTTATATGTTTCAGAGGAATTAATACTACTATGTAACTATGAAAAATTTATTTGTGGTTAAATAATGTAGCACAGTTTTTGACCCAAAGCTAATCATGTCAGTTCAGAGGTAGAGAGATTATACTACGAAGTCATTTAGATTAAATTGCAAAAACTAAGATCCAAAGATTGATATGACTGTCTTAATATTACACAGTGTCACAGACATTAATAAAACATATTTCCTAACTTTTCTTAAGACTCACTGTGACTTTATAAAGATCCCCAACTTTGGGGTTTCGCTCACTTTAGTTAAAAAAGAAGAAGGAATAGGCAAAGAGCATGGAAATATTTAATAATTTAATTAATATGCAAAGTACTCATTAAACTTCTACTAGATGAGAGTCATTTTGATAGGTGTTTTATTAAAAATAAAAACTGAAAACAAATGAGTTATAGGAATAATTCTAAAAATTGTCAGAAAGATAACAGTTAAAACTCATAGGGGGAAAAAGAAAAAAAGAAATGATAAAAAAATCGAACTAATGGAAATTGAAAACAAGAAAAATATAGAATATAAACAAAACTAGCAGTTGATTCTTTACAAAGAAAAAGGTGGAGATCTGAAAATAATTATTGGATAAAACGATGCAAGAAATGAAATACAGACAAAATAAAAAATAGCTACAGACAACTGAGATTTAAAAAAATAACTTTGTGTTGAACAAACAGGGACAGTGCTCACTTTACATAACAGTGCAGGACCATAAAAATGACTGCAAGCTGAAACCATGCAAAGCAAGCTGAGGAATCAGGGGGAAATTAACCATAGTTCTATGACCTTTCAAAGTATCATTAAAAAATTTAAAATTCTCTATGGTCAATTATTAATATGCAGAAAAAATTTTAAATAGAAAAATTATTATATTTTAGTTCACTGTAATTTAAAATATATTGAGATATAAAGTATTTTATTTCTCTGTAAAAAGTTATGACAGAAAAAAAAAAGTTATGACAGGAACTTTGATCATTGATTACCTTCTAATACTCATTCAATAATTTACAATGTGGGAGAACATTTTTTCCCTACTTTGGCAAATTGTTATGCTCATTTTTTTAAAAATTGTTTTCAATGTTTATTTATTTTTGAGAGACAGAGAGAGACAGAGCACGAAAGGGGGAGGGGCAGGGAGACAGAGAGAGAGACACAGATTCCGAAGCAGGCTCCAGGCTCTGAGCTGTCAGCATGGATCCCAACATGGGGCTGGAACTCTCGAACCGCGAGACCATGACCTGAGTCAAAGTCAGAAACTTAACCCACTGAGCCACCCAGGTGTCCCTGTTATGTTCATTTGTAAGTTTGGATCAGATTCTAACATTTCATCCTTTGCATTTTCAATGTTGTGGAATATCTCTGAGAGTTCTGCTAATAGGAAGTTTTCTATGGTGCTACTTCTAAGACATCTTCATGTTTTTTGTCACAATCACTTTCCTCATTTATGTAGATTAATTTAATTTTCATTAAATTCCTGTGCCTGCATCTCTAATCTCTGGAAGAGTGACACTATCAATATCCCCAAGGTCAGTGATTTCTTTTAGAATGATTCCATTTATATTCAATTTAAATTTCACTTTTAGCACTATCATTTTCCACGTTTTTACTGCACTTATACGTATTAACTCCTTTGTTCGATGTCTGTTTTGTAAAATGTCACTTGGGTTTATCACTGGAAGGCAAGAAGGTAACACAACCACATATTTTGCTGTCTGAGAAATGAATAAATGTACCAATCACTAATAGATTTGGGGGAAAAAAGTGATGATTGATCACAAATAGTATTATGCATATTACTTATGCAATGATATATAAATCGAGGAGCAAGCAGCAAAGTTCATGCTTTATGCATGAAGTTAATATACCAATTATATGCCATAACTGAAATTCGAACTGTGGGAACTGGTGTTATATAACTAAATCCTGGGAAATAAAATTTGCACATATAAGAAGCATTCAACATGATACTTCCTGCATAAATTAATCAATTTGAAAATTTGGACAAGAAACAATAAAACATTTGTATAGACCAATAGGTATTAAATAAATTAAAACTGCATTCAAAGCTCCAAGACCAGATGCTTTTACAATTGTGTAAGACACCTGCTTTCATGCTGTAACCAAAAGTACAACAAAACAAAAATCATAGGTTTTTTTATGCAACTAGGAAAGAACATTAGATCCAAGGAAATCTTGATGGACTGAATTACAAAAAGAAGCAAAGCAAACTGTATAGAGGTAAGCAGAGAATGACAGTGCTCTTCTACCTTGCCTGCTCTGGGTATGGGCTGGCCTTGTATAGACAGACATTACAGGTTGTTAAGAGAAACAGGATTTTGTTTTCAGAAATTACTGAAGAAAAATAAAAGCATCTGTACACACACAAACTTAGTTGTATTAACAAAAACTGGAAATAACTCAAGTGATCACTAATAGTGGAATGAATAAACAAATTGCAGTATATCCATCCTATTGAATGTTATTAGCAATGGAAGGAATGGGCTAGAGATGCATACAATGATATGTGTACAAAATAATTTTGTTGAATGAAAGTAGTCAGAAACAAATGGCTTCATACAATCATACAAATCATCGTACTGTGTGATTCCATTTAAAGAAAGTTCTAGAAAATGCAAACTACTCCACTGTGACAGAAAGCAGATCAATGCCTAGGAATGGCAGAACAGAATAGTCACTAATGGATGACAGTGGCACATAAGGAAAAACTTTGGGAGGTAAATGATATGCTTATTCAATTGTACAGTTCAAATATATAGCAGTGTACCATACATCAACAATACTTCAATGATCTGTTTAAAATGTACACTAAGCTTGTAAAGAGCAGAATGAGTCCTATATTAGCACACTATCCATGAAAATTAAAATTAATTTCAAAAGAATAACACCCAATTTGCAGTAACATAATTAATACTGAGACACAACACATTAAAATGATTGCTTATAAGAAGAATGGTATAAAAAATGTAATTAGTAAGTATACATCCATAAATATACAAGTATGCAAGAGGTTATCTTACAGACCAATACGACAATTATGATGAAGTTAAGAACATAGTTTACTCAATTCAAGGTGCAAAATTTTAAAAGAAAGAACAATGGCCCTTATATAAGTATTTCTTCCTAATTCTAAAAATGTTTATTCTTCCCCAATGTTTTTATGCTGATGAGCATTAAGTAGTTCATAATTCATTTAAAATTTTTTAAGTTTATTTATTTCTTTTGAGAGAGACAGAGACAGTGCAAGTGGGGGAGGGGCAGAGAGTGAGAAGGAGACAGAGAATCCCAAACAGGCTCCTCACTGTCAGCGCAGAGTCTGATGTGGGGCTCAAACTCACGAAACCATGAGATCATGACCTGAGCTGAAACCAAGAGTCAGATGCTTAACCGACTGAGCCACCCAGGCACCCCTAAAGTATTTAATAATTTATTTAAAATTCGTTCAGCAAATATTTATTGACTGCCTCATAGGTAACGGCACTAGGCTGAGGTCAGTGGTGCATGGAATCCTTGTGGTTCTTGCTCATACTGAGATTTTATTTGAGTGTAAAAAGCAGATAGTAAATGCATTCTTTCCTGTTTCAAGACCTTCTTACTCATGCTATTCCTTCTGCCTGGAGCTGCATTTCTTTTGCTTTTTGCATAGGCTGATAACTGTGATCTCTCTGGTTTTGATTGAAACATCTCCTCAAAGACAGTGATGCCAGTCTAAGTAACATAACCTACTGCTTCTTCTTGCTTTTTGTCTCCAGTACTTCACCTATTTGCTTTCTTACCTGCCCTCTTAACTTTACTGCAAACTCCACAGGGGAATTACATATTTGCTAACATACACTACCCAGTGCCTTAGAAACTGGCACACAGCATGTATACAATGGATTTTTAAAATAAATGTATGATATATATCTCAATACGTAATGTTAAATTGGTATTAATAAACTAATCAAAAAGGAATAAAAAGTATTTTGGGTTTTCAACAATGGCGGAGAAAATAGTACAGTGGTCAAGGAACTATTGGGGAAAGCATACATTTGTTTTCAAGATGGGATAATCCCTGACAAACGTACATTTTCCAAATTCAAGGTAGGTTTGAGGGGGAAAAATATTGTAAAAGGTTAAAGGACACAACATAGAGAAAATTCAATAAGTGCCATGACAGACAGGAGATTTTCTTTTCATCATATCACATAATAGACTGTTATCTGCTGTTCTTACTGGTGAAGATAAAACTCCTAAATGAGGCAATGCCTAGATACAGAACCAAGAAACTCTCCCACACAGATATTTTGATATTCTTGTAACTTTGAGATTCCTAGAATTTTAAAAGTACAACCACATGCCAAGTACTTCACAGATTAAATATGCATTAGTTTAGAGATATTTATGATTAAATTCTGCAACATGAATCTATAGACTGAACAAAAATACGCCCCTATGGACACATTCTGACCAAGTGTCTCTAAATGCCTATTTTCTTAGTTCCTGCACAAATAAAATTGCCAAAAATTCTAATTTTGTGTACAGTGATTGTGACCACTAAAGGTTGTGAATTTTATTTTAATGTATTTTTATTATACGCTAGCAACTGGGTCTCTAAATGTGGCAGTCAGATTTGATTTTCAAAAAGAGCATAACAAATTCTTATGTAAATTTTAATGTTAGAAAAATCGATCATAGTCATTCTACATGCAACTATTAAAGATTCATGCACATAATAAAAGTAAATAGATCTATTTGAAAATTAGATATATGAAAAGGCTAAATAAATAATGAGTGTGTGCATACATACATAGACACCCACATTCACACTTATATCCAATCTATATCAAATCAGTTTTTGTTCACCAGAAAATTCTGTTTTATTAGAAAATAAATAAAAATAAAGATTTAACACGCTGATAGAAAGATAGGTAATTTTTAAAAATCTAAAAATCAAACAGTGAAAAATACATTTGCTGCACAGGGTAACTGCTTTGATTCTTAAAACAATCAAATAAACTCTAAGAACTAACAGATAAATATCACATAAAATTTCTATTTAATACTTGATATTATTATAATGAGTCATAATTATAACTTAATTCCAACATATAAAGCTTTAAAAAATGTTTATTTATTTTCAGAGAGAGAGAGAAAGAGAGAGAGCATGTGTGAGCAGGGGAGGGGCAGAGAAAAAGGGAGAGAGAATCCCAAGCAGCTCCACATTGTCAGGACAGAGCCCGAAGCAGGGCTCAAACCCATGAACTGTGACATTATGACCTCAACCAAAATCAAGAGTCAGACGCTTAACCGACTGAGCCACCCATGCGCCTCCCCCCAACATAAAGAACTTTTAAAAATCACGAGGAATAATTGATAAAAGATAGATCTCTAACCCTACTAGTCTTGAATTGGCTTTACTTCAGGAAGATAAATGAGATAATCATGAAAATTTTGGAATAATAAAATATATAGATATGTATTTTTCATAAAGAGTTAGATTTTTTAATTATTCTTTTGACAGCAAAATCTTAAGAGTTTCATATGGCTTAAAGGCATGCACGTTTATCTATCCTGTGTAGCTGCCACATTTTAATTGAGACATATGGGAAGTTTCTGATTGGGTACTTAATAGTCCTAACAGCTTGCTATTCTAGAGAAATTCAATTACAGTAAATAAAGCAGTGTTAGTAGCCTAGCACTGGTACTACCTGAACGACTGGCAGAGAGATACTGCATTTTACAAAATGAATACTTGATGATTTTCATTTCATAAAGATGAAAAGATATATCTCAACAGTATCAATTTGCATTATAATAAATGCTGCCCTTAAAGGTGGGTGAGTTGGAGAGGAAACCAGATAATTTTATACTTATTTCAATATAAACAAATAACTGATAGTTTGGAAAGTAAAATGTTGCCTATGTTTCGTCTTATTTCCAAAATGCACTTTGAAAGATTTGGCCTAATAACAAGGGCTGAGAGTAAAAAAAAAATATCCATATTCAAGCATTCAGAACAACAACTTACTTATTTTATATTTAAAGAAATCTGGATATAAGTAGGCAGAAATAACTGGTGTAGTAGGCATGAAATAAGAATTTTAATTTCCTCTACGTAGGCAGATTACTTGGCAGAGAAAATAGCCTTTGGTGGGAGGTTAAAGGTAGGTGTAGTCCCCCATATCAAAAAATAAGAAGGATACCAACAAGTAAGGAATAAGCATTATTCAACAACGTAAGGTTTCTTGATACTAGACTTGGAACAGAAATTGAATATGAAAAGAAATCATAACGTCAGACCTCAAAAACACTGCTGTCAGGCATGAGCACAGTTTGGAATATACACTCACATTTTTTATCTATTTCCTTATATTGCAAATTTCTTAAATATAGGAACTGTGCCTTATTTACTCTTATGATTCCAGAACTTTATGATGCTTTCTATCCAGGCATTAGGAGGTACTGAAAATATTTCTGATTGCTTTAAATTATCTATGCTCTCTGGGTAATATAATTTTGACTGTAATAAACTTTCCATCCAGAATTAAATATTAATTTATGTAAGTACTGAAGTATTTAGCTTGGGATACCGACTAGCATTTGTTGAACATCCCTCCTCTATCACTGATGCATTATTGATTGATTCATGTTACCAACTCATTGGGTGGGCATTGATCTAGGGGAAGCAAAAGATTACAAAGCAAGTGAAACTCTTGTAGAGCTTATGTTGTAGTGGAACAACCACACATTTAAGAAATTATATGTTGGTGATGATGAGTAAAGCAGGATTATTGATAAAAAAAATGATTGAAGGATGCTTGTTTAAGAAAGATTGTTGGAGAAGACTTCACTGATGAGGTAATGTTTGAGCAGAGGCCTGAATGAAGTGAGGACACAAGCAACATGAGATAACATTAAGACCAGGTGCTCCAGAGTGAGAGTTAATTTGGCACGTTTTTGGGGAAAATCAAGAAGACAGGAGTGGCTGGAGCCAAGAGAACCATGGAAAGAAATCTGGGGAATGAGGTCAGAGACTTTGGGGGTGGGCATGTTAATCCTTATTCCAAATATAACTTTGGTGTAATTTTAACACCAGTATTGTATTTTCTTTGAAACTGAACATATCATGAAGTCAAATAAAAGCTAGAATTCTTGAGTCAAAACAGTCTGTCCTCCAGGGCACCTGGGTGGCTCAATCGGTTAAGCGTCTGACTTCGGCTCAGGTCGTGATCTCACAGTTTGTGAGTTAAAGCCCCACGTTAAGCTCTGTGCTGACAGCTCAGAGCCTGGAGCCTGCTTTGGGTTCTGTGTCTCCCTCTATCTCTGCTCTTCCCCTGCTCATCCTCTGTCTCTGTTTTCCTCAAAAATAAATAAATATTAAAAAAAATTTTTTTAAAGTCTGTCCTCTCTATTTCAGAACATTGTAGGGAACAAAGTACTGGAGAAAAATAAGTCTTTATAATGTTAGTTTCCTAACACAAGATTTTTGCACAATATGCTGTTGAAGCACACAAGTAGGGATACTTAACCCAGCTGGAGAAAGAAACATATTTATTTCATGTGTTGGTTTAAAGAAAACTGAAAAATAAAGAGTTCCATTGCAAAAACTCCCACTAAACACCATCAATATATTATGATAAACAAAAAATATTTAAACAAATTCAAGAAAACTATTTTATCATGTTTAAAAGTTTTCATACAAGAAATTTGAGGAATTTCTGTATACTCTTACCATAATGCAATGAAATTTATAATGAAAAATTTTAATGTAGAATTATGCTAAAAAATCATAGCTAATAGCACACTGGAAAGGTAAATAGAAAATGCATTTAATGCTTAAGAAATGTTTACAAATATGTAAAGCAATCAACACTCCAATGGAAAATGTACACATGGCAGTAATAGGCTATTCATAGGAAATAGATGACTAGCTTATAATGGCTTATAAAATTATCACCTCATTCATAAAAATAAACACAAAGTTAAATGACAATGATTTATCTCTTCTACATGTTGTATTGCAGAGGTTACGAAGTTTTAATGTAGAGAAATGGCAAGGTAATTTTCATAAGACTTCATGGCAATGCAAACTGGTCTAAGCTCTTGTTGAGGTAAACTTGGTGTTATTTCCTAAAATTAAGTAATTTCATTTCTAAATATTCATATCACTGCTATATTAATGCATGCACTGAATTGGTAGTTAACTAGTATGTTCATTTCAGAATAAATTATACTATTATAAAATATCATAAAAGAAAAATTTTATATTCATCAACATAGAATCTTTAAAATAACAGTATTTTTTAATTTTTTTTTTTTATGTTTAGTGAGAGCGAGAGAGAATGCGGTTGGAGGAGAGGGGCAGAGGGAGAGAAAGAGCGAGAGAGAAAGAG
Source organism: Prionailurus bengalensis (assembly GCF_016509475.1). Classification (NCBI taxonomy): domain Eukaryota; kingdom Metazoa; phylum Chordata; class Mammalia; order Carnivora; family Felidae; genus Prionailurus; species Prionailurus bengalensis. Next base: position 31,941,187 of record NC_057343.1, on the reverse strand, counting down.
AGAAAATATCCCAAGCAAGCTCCATGCTCAGCACAGAGTCTGCCATAGGACTCAATCCGACAACCGCAGGATCATGACCTGAGCAAATCAAGAGTCGGATGCTCAACCAACTGAACCAACCAGGCACCCCAGTATTTTCATACAATAAGATTTGCTAAATAGCAATTGAAAACAATGTGATTGATGTTTATAGTCCGAGAAAGAAAGTACTCCAAGAAATATTGCAAAGTAAATAAACCAAATGTTTGGTACCTATTTGTCTTCAGTAGATACATAAATAATATATGAGACAAATAATTACAAATGGAATAACAATTTTCTTTCAGAATAGGAAAGAGATTATGGATTGTAGTTAAAGGTTAGGAATGGAAGCAGAGATCTGGAGTAGGAAGGATGTTCACCTTTTATTAAAACCCTTTTGTATCTAACTTTTTCAGCCTATAAATTAGTTGCACTTTCATAATAACATTTATGGGAAGCAAAATGCAAGACTAAGTGATTTCAGGAATAAGTGAAATTCTCAAAATGATTAGTGTTTCTCATGTATTTGTGGTATAGATGACAAGGCGGAGGTGAGGTCCTTGTCAGAGAAAATAATGCATATAGTTGTTTGTAGAAAAGAAGTTTGAAAAGGGATATGATTAATTTATTAATACATTTTTTCAAATTATTTATATTAAAAACAGAAATTTCTATTTTTTAATTTTTCCCTAATTCATCCTCTATGAATTATCACTGCATTTCAGATATATTGGGAAAAATGTCAAAATTATTTGCTTAACCTACAATATCCACTTATTTAATCCTTCAATGAAGATTTATTCAGTGCCTAAATATGGCAGGCAGGCATTCTTCTAGGTACTAAGATACAATGATGAATTAAAATACATAAAATCCCTGCCTTCAAGGAACTTCTAATGAGAAGAAAAGAAATAAACAAGCATATTAATAATATTGTCATATATCAATATGGAGAGTGGAAAATTTTAATAATGTGAAGAGTATAAATTATTTCAAGAGAATAAAGGGTAGAGTAGTCAGAGAAAACCTCTCTAATGTTTCACCATTCATGTAGAAACTTAAAAGAACTGAGGGAGGAGGGTTCCAAGTAGATGGAAAACCAATACAGTGGTCATGAAGCAGGAAGCTGCTTTTGTGTCATGATCTAAGAATAACATGGAAAGCATTGTAGGTTGAACACAGTGGACGAGAAGAGAAGTAAAAGATTAAGTTAAATAGATAGGTTTGAGCCAGAATACTTTTGCTTTTATACATCTTAATAAAGTCATAACAAGTTAATATAAAGTGCTTATGCAAGGATTTCTTAAGAATGTTTAACCCATGGTGCAAATGTATAAGAAACTATGGATTCCTTAATGATTTGTTAAAGGAGAGAACTTCCTTTCATATTTCTTTCCTTTGTACCTTCTCCTCCCTCTCCCTGCCTCCTCCATCTCCTCCTCCTCCTCCTCCTCCTTTTTCTTCTTCTTCTTCTTCTTCTTCTTCTTCTTCTTCTTCCTCTTCTTCTTCTTTCTTCTTCTTCTTCTTCTTCTTCTTCTTCTTCTTCTTCTTCTCTCTCTCTCTCTCTCTCTCTCTCTCTCTCTCCCTAACTGGCAAAAATATAGCTAAGCTCCAAAAATTTTTAAATGCCTCAAGCTCCAGGGAGCCTGGGTGGCTCAATTGGTTGAGCGACAGACTTTGGCTCAGGTCATGATCTCGCGGTTTTGAGTTTGAGCCCCACGTTGGGCTCTGTATGGACAGCTCAGAGCCTGGAGCCTGCTTTGGATTCTGTGTCTCCCTGTCTCTCGGTCCCTCCCCTGCTCTTGCTCTGTGTCTCTCTGTCTCTCAATAATCAATAAACGTTAAAAAAATTTAAATGCCTCAAGCTTCTGATAAGTCATTAAAATCTCAGTTGAGAATAGTACATTTCAGCGAAGATTGCATGAAAGATATAGATTTCATTCTCTTTATTTTACTTTATAGTGCATGCTCTTACGCTGTACAAATTCAGGAGACACTGGATATTTAGGTCATAATTTGTTGACCACCAACAGAATTCCTTTTATAAAATTCAAGTTGCTTATGTTGTGCATCAATGTGGTGGAATATACATTCTTCTCTTTACAGAAAACCTTGAGGAAAACTCCAATCATATCCTGCTTCCCCAAATAATCTATTTCTCCTGATAAACTTCTTTTGTTGTTGTTGCTTTTAATCTTATGTCATTTTTAATTATTTGACTGATAAATTTTCTCTTTTTGATTTGTTCTTCAAAGGATAAATCTGCAAACCCAAAACCTGTATAAATAAAATTCTTATTTTTAAGAATTTTAGGCTTATTCATTTCTTCACGTTTTCCTAGTGTTATTTTCATTTTCTCCTTCTCCCCACTTTTAACTCATTTTATAATGAGTTAATGAAAGGTGACTTTCTGAAACAAATCTGGGCAAGAGTAAAATATCTTAATTAAATACATAAAATATTTATATATATAAAATATAACAAAATATATTTGTTAAATAACAAATTAAATATATATAAGGTTACATAAAAAATTACCATAATTGCAATGGCATTTACTACTTAGGATTTCCAACCAAATACCTATAAAAATTAAATTTGGACAAATAATTTTATTAGAAACAGTTAATAAGCACTTCTCAGTAGTCAAGGGACTGCCTTTAGTTACAGATACATAAAAATCAAAATGTTATTTATTTTATATATATCAGTTGCTTATTAAACAAAATGAGAAAACAAATACGTTAATAAGAATCATCTAATGAATTCCAAGAGATATCATTCTGTCAAGGACAAATAAGGAAGGTATTTCCTTACTTTGTATTTAGTATCCTTCATAATAGTATCTGAATATTCTCTAAAAGCTATATCTTTTAACCTTTCAAACACCTTTTTAACAAGCCTAACCATTGCCTGAAAACGTTAGCCCTTTTTGGCTTCTTGATCTTTCCTAAACCTTTCTTCAGTCCCCACCTCTTCATATTCCTCAGGTCTTTCTTTTTCCCCAGAGTTGTAAAATCCCTCATCTATGGGGTAAATTCTACCTATCCTTCAAACTTTTTTTAAGTTTTTTTTTTTTAAGTTTATTTATTTCAAGAGAGAAAGAGAGCACGAGTAGGGAGGGGAAGAGAGAGAGAGAATCCCAAGCAGGCTCTGTACTGTCAGCGTAGAGTCCAATGTGAGGCTTGAACTCATGGACTATGAGATCGTGACCGTGCCCCAAAATTCTACCTATCCTTCAAACTCAAAGGTCCAACACAAAGGTCATGGTTTTGAAGTCTTGAAAAATTACTTTCTGCTTTCTAACTCCATCCACAGAAAACCACTCCCAATTTATACATTAGAGTATGTACTTAATAACTACTGGGTTTTTTAAATCAAAATATCTGTGAACCTCTAAATGCATCTAATAGCTATTGTTATATATGTTGTTTATTTGTTAAAATGCTCTGTCATCCCATCCCTAGCACTACTTGAAGGCTTACTGAAGTGTTAAAGTTATCAACAGTTCATAGCCTGGTGCCCGGTACAGGGAAATGTGTAATGCGTGCTATACTGAATTGAATTAAATCCCCCATACGTGAAAAAAAATGAAAGCACGGAGGGAAGTAATCTGTTTGTATTAAGAAAAAATATATTGAACCTCAAGTTTTTAAAATTTAGTAATTTTCTCCTATATATTAGAGAATTCTACCATGTCAGGACAAGCAAATAAGCAGAAAATTTCCCGTTTTATTAACCTCTCCTCCACATTTATTTAAAAGCAAATTAACCTGCTATTGTCGAAACTAATAAAGTCTCAAAAATCTCAGTTTGAACTATAAAATAACTGATGACTTTGCATATAGGAACTGTTGTAAACTTGGAGAAACAAGAAATTTAGTTTTGTCTTTGGAGACATCAGTACTTAATCAAGACAGAGCTTACTAATCAATTCAAAATTATCATTAGAAAGTTAAAACACACATCTACCACAGAATTACACAGGACGTTACTAAATTCCCCACTCCATTAGACTTAATGTACTAAAGAAGACATGTTTCTCTTTCTTAATCATTTCCTTATGTTGTATCAAAAACCCCTAACATTACAGTTTTAAGTAAGCATTCCCAATATAGAGATATTTTTTATTAATTATGTATCAACATGACTACACTGACATAGGACCTCCTTCTTGCTATTGTAGAAGGGGAAACATCAGTCCTCCAGCTAAGAGCTTATTGAAGTCAGTTCCCAGAACTACTGAATAAGAATCTGCATTTTAATATGATCCTCAGGTGATAGATGTGTACCATAACAGGTGAGAAACACTGATCTAATATAAAGTCAGAGCCTTTGTTCATATTAAATGTTATTTTGTTTCTTTTCCTTATCATGTCCCTATATGATCTTTGTAGCCCCCAGTTTATGTCCCCACTATAATCATATGACCTAGTTGTTTGATATAATGAATACAAATCTAAGAGTAAATTTTGCCATATAAATAAACCTTTTTCAGCAAAGAACAAAAGTCATTATTTTTATTACATAATTTAGCTATATCTCTAGTTAATTATGTATGTGAATCCTTCATCATGGTGTTGGGATACAGGACTGAATGGGGTTCTTGGCCTCAGGAATCACTGCTGGGTGTTAAGCCACTGGGGTTGTCACATTATTATAGAATATTGATACAACAGTGTGGATGCCAGTACAATATTTCTCATCAATCTCTATATAGTAATACCTAGTAGTATCATCAATGATGAATTATTTATAGCATTCTGTTAATTTTGGGATCATAAACTCCTGCGTGGTCTCTCAAATGTTAGCAACCATTCCCGGAGTGTGTATTGCTAACCAGAGTACCTCAAAATTTTACCTGAATAGAGACTCAGTGTATTATGACTAAGACAAAAAATGTACTTTCCACTCTTTGGGAAAAAGCAGTATTAGATAAATTATAGTGCTATTTTCAGTCTCCAATAAATTTCCTTGAGGAATATGTATCTGAAAAATGAAAATATGTCTTCGTCTTTTTACGCCAACTTTTCAGTAGAAAATTGAGGTAGGTTCAGTAAGTTTACTTAAAGAGCAGTTTCACTGGATTAGGTTTGAACCATGATTGTTTTTAACTAAAGACAGGAAACTGCAGATAAGGGATTGCCATGGATGGTTGACAAAGGTTTTCTGCTTTACTGGAGCAATGGGACTTTAGTAGGTTTTCAAAAAAATAAATAATCAGAATCTCTTGAAGAGCAAACCTTTTCACATGGCTATATTAACAATCATCTGTGGAAGAACTTCAGTGCCTACAGGGACTAAGAAGAGAACTTGCTGGCAAAGTGAGTAACTCCAAAACGATTCCAGGAACAAGACACAGCGGAGAAGAGTAGGGGAGGGAGAAAGGAAACTTCCTGGGCTTGGACACCAGAAAATTTTCTGGTAGAAGAAAAAGTGAAATATTTTCTTAGGATTTATGGAAATTGGGGGATTCAGATTAATTGTGATATTCCTTTGGGAAGTTGAGCGCACCTTGAATTAGTTTCCATGGAAGGAAGCTAAAGTTTCTTGATGATCAGAGATGTGTATTTTTATTGTTTGCAGTGTACCACACAGATGCCTGGATATGAAAATCTGAACAGAAAGAGAATGGTATAGGACTTTCATTCTAAGTAGTTAGGTCTGCAGACTATCTTTTTATTTTGCTGAATTTATTATATTGTCTAAGGAGACCAAAATATAATATTAACCAAAATATGAACCTCAGTTACTACTGTTCACTAGAATCTTAAAGGATGACTTTCACTGATTAAATCTCACACACACAAAACAAAGTTTGTGGCCCAGAGAGGCAAATAATTAATTTAGAGTGAGAGATAATGCAGAAGGTAGGTCATACTTTTGTGTTTGCCTAACCACTAATTTGTTTTCCCCATAGACATCTACATAGGAAGAAAAATTATCACTAGGAGATAACTGAATAGACATGAAAGTAAGCAGAAGGATCCAGTTAGTAGATTTAGATATTAAGTAGCATGAAATCTGAAAGTCTTATGAGTTCATCTCAACACATTTTAACACCACCCACACGCAAGCTCTGACTTAAAACTTTGGTATAAGTTATCATCCTTCTATTTCTCTTTACAGCCCACAACAATTGCATTACCATGTGTTTTCACTTCTATCGCTAAAATAATTCACGTCCTTGATTACCTCTCACAATTGCATTATTCAACCCTAGTCAAAGCCAGCTTCATGTCTAAAACGAAGCATTACTGTACACGAGTAACTAGTTTCTTACTTAGCACTCTTAGTCTCCTTTCCCATACCCACAGTTTATAGCACAGAGGGTGGTTTGTATTAAAAAATAACACAGATAAATATATTTTATACACACTATATTTGTGTATATAGACTTGAAATACCTCTCATTCCCTTTAGGATAAAATTCAAACATTTTGCAAGAAACTCTAAATTCATCCTTCATCACTCACCCCCTCAGTCAATATGTTCAGACACCTACCCTTGCTACTCTACTGTTGTTATGATGTGTCAGACTTGACACCTGAAAACTTCATTGATTATCAGAAGTTAATAGTATCCATAGTGTTTGTTGGGGGGAATGGGCACAAGACACAATGTGGTCAGATTCCTCCAAGCCACGATGAATATCTCTACTTTCATCCCACGGGATTTTTTTTTTAAGATTTTATTTCTTTTACGTAATTTCCACACCCAACATAAGGATTGAATTCACAACCCCCAAGATCAAGAGTTGCACAGTCTACCAACTCAGCTGGCCAGGTGCCCCTCATGTCACTGGATTTTTCACATGAGCAAAGCAAGGGATCATCAGTTCTAATCTGTATATCCTCCTCTTCTCCTACTGGTCTACAGTTGGGGCTCGATGTTATGAATTTGTCAAATTAATACTTACTAAGTGGAGCCCAAGGTGCCTGATAGTGCTCCATGTTCACCAACGGCCCAGAGGAGTTAAAATACAGAAATAGAGGGGCGCCTGGGTGGCTCAGTCGGTTGAGCGTCCGACTTCAGCTCAGGTCACGATCTCACGGTCCGTGAGTTCGAGCCCCGCGTCGGGCTCTGGGCTGATGGCTCGGGGCCTGGAACCTGCTTCCGATTCTGTGTCTCCCTCTCTCTCTGCCCCTCCCCCGTTCATGCTCTGTCTCTCTCTGTCTCAAAAATAAATAAATGTTAAAAAAAAAATTAAAATACAGAAATAGAAATTATTCACAGATCCTGGAAGAAGTATCTAGCACATCTTGAATGGCCACACGGGGAAGTCAAGGCAGAGTGCTGATAGAGACAGGACCTGATTCACATGCCTTTATTAAGGTCTTTGGGTGTTTTGTGGTTCCCAAACTAAGACCAGATTGGTTAATTCAAACCAAAAGAGCATAGTTTTGGTAAGCCTCACAGGGATCCTACGTAAGAGGTACATACATAAGGCATACAGGAGCTGTGAGGCAGGAGAGACTGATGGTCACAGGAACTACTGGGGAAGTCGTATCAGGAACTTATATTTGCTTGTAACCCTGTGGGCATCTACTTGCATGAGGGCCTCGGTGTCAGTTTAAGGTCACTGCAAAATGGACGCCTACGCAGTAATACCATGGAGTAGCTTAGCTAAACTTCTAACACTCAAAAAAATATTTTCTTCCTCATCCTGTGTGGCTCCAATCCACATCATAATTCTTATCAACTTGCTGACTTTACTGTATACTCGAGTCACAGGAATCCATACTTGTCTTGTACTATTAGTATCCAGCTTTGAATATTTAGAGAAAACTTCCTTATTTCTTCATAAAGTCATATTCTGCAAATTAAATATTCTTGAAATACTTCAAACTACTTAAAATCACTATCAGGAATATTATCACTGTGTGTCTGCATAACTTCCAAGGTCTTAAATATCTTTAGTAGACAAATATGAGCATGTAGATAAATATGTAGTGATGTTGATTTCTGAAGCTTTCTAAAAAAGCTACAAGTGATATACACTATCTAAGAATTAAAGGGCAGATATGCAAAAACCATAGCAGATTATTAGTTGTTTAATTAGATATATCATGAACCAAATAGTGTCGGCCAAAGAGTTCTAAACATAAAATAGACGGTGATGGGGCACCTTGGTGGCTCAGACAGTTAAGTGCCCAACTTCGGCTAAGGTCATGATAAGGGCTCATAGGTTCAAGTCCTGCTTTGGGCTCTGTGCTGACAGCTCGGAGACTGGAGACTGCTTCTGATTCTGTGTCTCCCTCTCTCTCTGCCCCTCCCCTGCTCACGCTCTGTCTCTTTCTCTGTCTCTCAAAAATAAATACATGTAAAAAAAAATTAAATAGAAGGTGATAACCAAGAGTCATTAAAACCTATGAAATAATAGTGAGTGGTATTTTAGTATCTAAGGAAGCTAGGATTTACTTAACTTGGAATATTTTGTTTTTGGTCAAATTTTCAGGATTCTAGCAAAACCATTGTGTTATCTAGTATTTTAAAGCCTACAAATTTATCTCTGTTAAAAACTTCTAGATTTGCAGTCTAACCTCAACTTGTCTTTTTTATTATATTTCTGATTTTACCTAGATGAATTGCTGGAGAAAACAATATATGTAATCAAAACTCTGCCTACACTTTTGGGCCGAATTTTGTTCTCACTCTTATAATTCCATGTTCTGTTGACACTATCACTATTTGCCACCCCAGATTGAAACCTTAGGACCCTTGTCAATTTCTTCCTGATTTTTGTTACCATATGTTAGTCATCAAATCTTCTACCAGCTCAGCCGAGAATATGTGATCTTTGTCTCTCTGTCTCTGTCTCTGTCTCTGTCTCTGTCTCTCCTGTTCAGGGTACTAACAGTGGAGTCAAAATGTCTAAGTTTGAAATCAGGCTCAGCCACTTACTAGCTACTTGTCCTTAATTTAGGATGGTATTTAGTCTGCTTTTCTCTGGCCTCATCTGTATAATGTGTATGAGAATAAAATTAATCTCGTCATTATTATGAAACTCAAATGAAATCATTTATGTAAAAGGCTTAGTATCCAGTAACTTCACATGAAATGTTTTGCCATTTTTATGTATTTTTTCTGCAATCGACTTTCTTTTCGTGTCCACTGATAATACACGAAGTATCCTCATACCTTTCCCCTGAAATACTGCAATACTTTATTTGCTTTGTGTCAATTTCTAGTTGCACTATAGTTCCCAATGCCATGTTAAAAAAGTGTATTGGAAATAAGCTTCAAAGAACTTAAAATAGTGTTCAAAGGTCTCAGTGATGTGGTAAAAAATATCACTTTTCCAACTATTTGTTCTCTTTGCTCCTTTTCAATTTCCAGCCAAACCAGAAAAACCAGTTTGCATCTTCCTAAATTATATGTTTTTCTATATTAATGGTGTTGTATACACTGAAATTGCATTTCCTACTATTTCTGGTTGTTGGAGAACCCTGTATGGTTCTTATGATATTTGCCACATTCTTTTTTATATTTAATATGAATTGTAAATATAGTGTTAATTAAACAGTTATAATAAACAAGATAAGTCTAGCTTTATCCTCTATCACCACAGTTCCAAGATCAGTAAATATTTTACCAATTTTTGAAATTTGTTTTTGAGGTTGAAGACTTTCAAATCATCTCTAGAGCTCTGTATTCTTTTTAAGGAATATATTCCAATCTTGCATAGTGTAAAAAATATATAAGGATATTATATATGCATGTATGTGTGTATATTATTTGTATATGTATATATAACATACACGTGGGTGTTTTGTAAAGCAAATTTCCTGTGTTAACTGAACTATAAAGAAATGTGTTTGTAAGAAGTTATTCATAACAAATGTGTTCTATTGAGAAAAATTAGAAATAGATACAACATTTTCTGAGTTTAAATTTTAAATTTAAGTTCCCAAGTCACAGAGCTGAAATTCCCATGTTCATATCTGACTAGGTCAAAAACTTCAAATGCATTCTGGAACACATTAGATTAGGATATCCAACATATCTAAACCACTCTCTTTTCACTAGGTGAAAAATTCCTGGATCTTTAGCTACTTCTATGTCAATTTCTTTGATATAAATTTCACAGATTTTGAGGAGACTTTTCTGAGTTTGCATGCTATCATTTTATTCTTTATATTCCCATAGGATTTTGTTTAGACTTTGATTTTAGTATGTATAAAGGATAGCCATTACATTGAATCAATTTTCCTCCATTAATTTAGGAGATACCTAAAGTCACAAGGTACATATTTTTTATCCATTGTATCCCGAATAATTGCAAACTTAGGTTCTGGTACATACTATATGTTTGGTAAATACATATTGAATAAACTCTTTACCATCATGCTTTTATTTAGATATCACACTCACATACACACATACATATATTTATGTACATATTATACTCAAATATTGAAGTCTTTATGGTGTTAGAGTCCAAAAATATAGAAATTAGAAATATAAAAAGTAGACTCACTATGTTGTCTATAACTTATAAACAATTCATTTGTTTTTAATTCCTATAATCTGTTTAAAAATAATTTAAATATTTTTAATAATGTTAAATGGGGTGCCCGGGTGGCTCAGTCGGTTAAGCATCTGACCATTGATTTTCCTTAGGTCATGATCTCACAGTTCATGGGATAGAGCCCCACATTTGGCTCTGTGCTGATAGCACGAAGACTTCTTGGGTTTCTCTCTCTCCCTGTCTCTCTGCCCCTCCCCTGCTTGATAGCACTCAGGCGCATGTGCACACACACACTGTTTCTCTCCAAATAAATAAACATTTAATAACATGTTAATTAGATTACCTCTTACTTAAATTAAACCACAAGATGCAACAAAATGTAACAAAATCTTTTTTTAATCAGTCAATATGTGCCTTCTTCACATTATTTTAAGAAAAATTAAGTCAATGTTGACATATCACACTTTAAAATATGTCAACTGTAGGGGCACCTGGGTGGCTCAATCGGTTGAGCGTCTGACTTCGGCTCAGGTTATGATCTCACAGTCTGTGAGTTCGAGCCCCGCATAGGGCTCTGTGCTGACGGCTCAGAGCCTGGATGGAGCCTGCTTCCAATTCTGTGTCTCCCTCTCTCTCTGCCCCTTCCCTGCTCATGCTCTGTCTCTCTCTGTCTCAAAAATAAATAAAAACATTAAGAAACAAAAAAAAAATTTTTAATTTTTTTTTAACGTTTATTTATTTTTGAGACAGAGAGAGACAGAGCATGAACAGGGAGGGTCAGAGAGAGGAAGACACAGAATCTGAAACAGGCTCCAGGCTCAGAGCTGTCAGCACAGAGCCCGACGCGGGGGTCGAACTCACGGACCGCGAGATCGTGACCTGAGCGGAAGTCGGACGCTTAACCGACGGAGCCACCCAGGCCCCCCATGAAACAAAAATTTTTAATATGTCAATTGTAGTGAAGAATCTTAAAATATACCTTTTAATGTATAGAAACATTTGGAATCACATAACTGTTGCTTGAGGAAGTGTAACTAAATATGTATTATTCAGTTGATTTAAACTTTTTTTATATATAAATGACAGGAAGAACCTTGACGATATATGTATACTATATCCAGAATAGCAAAGATGTTGTGAAAAGCAGAAGTAAGCTGTATTGACAAACTAAACATTAGACAAGAGTGAACAAGTTAAAAAAATAATTTGAATTTACCCTGAGGAGGAAAAGCCTGGAGGCAAATTTTAAGATAGGACTAAGTATGAAACAATTTTTCTACTATTTTAGGGTTATCATAAAAATTCTAGAAGTCTGCTTCTCCTTTCCATATAAAGACCATGTAAGAACCTTCATGAATGTGAACGCTTCTCTAATAAGACACCAAACATCACCAAAGTACAATTTAAAGGAAAGGAAGAACAAGCAGGGAGTGAGAGGCATTTACTTACCAAATATCAAGCCTTATAAAACTTCAGTAATTAAGGCAATTGTATTGGTGCAGGGATAGCTCAGTGTAACAGAATAGAGCATCAGGTGTGGGGAGGCGAGGGGAAATACGCACACCTATATAAATGCGTATATAGTGAGTTTGCAGATTTGTATGGACATTGGTTGGAGTATAGAAATAATGGAATTTTTAGTTATATGGAGAATAGAACAAGGCCCCTACCTCATACCAGATACAAAAATAATAATTTAAGTTAAATTAAAGATCAAAACGAGAAGAGTAAAACTACCACACATTTAGAAAACATTACAGAGGAATAATTTCATAACCTAGTTTTAGGGAATAACTTTAGGCCTAATCTGAAACCTAAGCCTTAGTTTTTTAATAATATGCCTCCCCAAAACAAAAGGAAAAGTTTGACAGGTTTTATTAAATTAAAATTTAATAACTTATTTTTTAATAAATAGATCCTGTAGAAAAATGAAACAGCAATCTATAACTGGCAGTTATTTACTACAGGTATAAATGACCAAGAACTGATATTTAATATTTATTCTTTTAAAAAATCTCCTAAGATATAGATATAGAGGAGTACATCAATAGAAAAATGGGCAGATGAACTCAATAGGCACTTCCAAAAAGAAGGAAAAAAAATGATCTATACCAATAAACATGACATGAATTCTAAAATTGTACAATGTCAAAAGATAACAAGAATGTGAAGCAACATTTACATTCATCAACTGAAGTGCAAATTAATAAAACCACTTTATTAAATAGTTCAGTATCGCCTAAGAAAATCAACTACATACACAAACTATGACCCTAAAATTCTACTCTTAAATATATCTTCTAAAGAAATTATTCTGAAAATTCACCGTGATTTATGTTTAAGAATATTTTTAGCACTATGTTTCTCCATGATAACAACAAAATAATAACTGGAAATAAAACAAACGTCCATTAACAGTAGAATGGATACACTAATTGTGATATATTCAAAAAATGGATCACTATAGAGCCCTGTAAATGAATGAACTACAGGTAATTGTGATAACCTAAGTAGATATCAAAAATATAATGTAGATTAAAGGAGCATGACAGAAAAAATTAATTATAGTATGATTTTATTTTCATAAAAATTGTAAACATGAAACGCAGCAATTATTTAGGTGTATAATACAGCAATAATGAAAAGCACTGAAATTATAAAATAGAAAAGAAAGCAAGGCAATAGTAAACAAGATATTCAAGTTAATAATCACTCTGGGGATGACAAAGAACAGTATGTCATTAGGGTAGAGCACACAATTCCGGGGGCATCACTAATGTTCAATTTATGTCCAAGTCTGTAATAATAATTATAAAAATAAAAGTAGCACACATATAGCACTCGCTATGTGCCAAGATCAAAGCTATAAGCCACATATTATTATTCTCATTTTCCAGATTAGGGCACTGCAACACAGAGTGATTCACAGTCTTGTCCAGCTTCACATTGATGGAAAGCACTACAGGTGTGATTCAAACACAGGCATCTTGATCTAGACACTCTGCCCCAGTCTAGGACTAGCACTCAATCCTGGCCATACACAGAAATCACAGTGAAGCTATAAAGATATAGATGTTTGAGTCTCACCCTGGGAAATACTGATGTTTAATTGGTCTGGCAGGGATATGGGTGCTTAGATTTTTAAGAGCTCCCCAGGTGACTCTATTCTACAGCCAGGTTAAAGATCCACAGCTTAGTCAATTCTTCACCGTAGATTGTGTTTTATTTCTTAAACCTTTCCTCAGATTCTTCAGAGAATTAAGGTAACAGGGTAAACCACCACCCCAAAACGTGGAGAGACAGGTGAATAAAGGTTGCAGCCATGATTAGCTTAACTAAAGTGAAAGCCACTGGAGCCAGTAGGAATATTTAAATGATAACTTTGCAGAATTGCTGAAGGCTGAGTGTGGGCTACCTTGAGAGTTAAAAACTACTAGAGAAGTATCTAATTCCGCATGTAAGGTCCATAGAAGTTGTACTTTGCTTAATAACACACAGAAAGCGGAACAGACTGAATAACAACTCTTCTTGGATTTAGAAGAGAGTGAAAGGCACAGAGCAAACTTCTGTTTGCAAGACTGGAGTGACAGACAGGCGTATACAGAAGTTATGGCTTAGCAGAGCAGCGACCCATGTGGGATTCTGCCAAAGGACCAAGTGCCAGGGAAGGAAGTCCTGAACTGTAATCGACAAATTGCTGGAGGTTCAGTGCAAACGATACTGAGAATTAAAAACTCCAGGCGACCCCGTCATACGGGGTCTCCCACACTATTGTGAGATTTATCACTAGGACCTTGGACAGGTTTCCGCAGCAAATATCATGAAAAAAAATCTGCTTGTGCTTCTGGCAGGAGAAAGGGAAAAAAGAACGATTTTGAAATGTGTCAGAGAACTCTGTTCTTAACAAGGCCTACTCTCAGGGAAAGCTTATTAAGCAGAGCCTAACCCGCAGGGGTATTATCAGATTCCAAGTGACCTGGGAAAAGGGAAATACTCATCTCTTGTTCCACCTAAGGAAGGACAGAAAACAAAACAATACAAAGCAAAACAACCCAGAAACTTTTATGAAGATGACAATCCATAGGCATAGGCTCACTAAGATCTAAAGCTGTTAGAGGTAATCGTAAGACTACTGAACACTCCTCCATCCTTTCTACTTCACCATCATGTATGCTCTCTCTCCTTCCCAAAAAGAAATAAACATTAAAAATATTTTAATAAAAAATAAAAATAAATAAACTCACATGTTAGATCAAAATCTAAGTGAGGAAAACTACAAAACTCTGATGAATGATTTTTTTTTTAAATAATTAAATCAATTCTTTGACAAAGGAGCAAAGGCAATATAGCGGAGCAAAAATAGACTCCTCAACAAATGGTGTTAGAACTGGACATCAAAATACAAAAAAAAAAGAGAAAGAAGGAAAGAAAAGAAAAAGAAAAAGAATCTAAATGAACATCGCACACCCTTCACAAAATTTACTCCAAATATATCATAAACCTAAATGTATATGCAAATACATATATCTCCTTGAAGACAGTACAGAAGAAAATGTAGATGACCTTGGGCATGGCAATATTTTTAGATACAACACCAGAGGCATGATCTATGAAAGAAATATTTAACGAACTGGATGTCATTAAAATTAAAATCTTATGCTCTGAAAATGCCTAGAAAATAAGAAAACAAGTCACAGACTGGAAGGAAATGTTTGCAGAGACACAGCTGATAGTGGACTATAATCCGAAATCTATCAAGCGTTCTTAAAACTCAACAATAAGAAACAAACAGCTTGATTTATTTTTATTTATTTATTTTTTTCAATATATGAAATTTATTGTCAAATTGGTTTCCATACAACACCCAGTGCTCGTCCCAAAAGGTGCCCTCCTCAATACCAGCTTGATTTAAAATGGACCAAAGACCTTAGATATAGCACCAGAGTAGATTTGCAGATGGAAAATAAACATGAAAAATGCTCCAACTCACATATCGTGAAGGAAATGCAAATTAACAAAACAATGAGATACCACTACATACCTGTTAAAAATGGCCAAGATCCAAAACACTGGTAACATCAAATGCTGTTGAGGAAGTAGAGCAATAGGAACTCTCATTCGTTGCTGGTGGGGTACAAAGTGGCCTAGCCACTTTGGAAGGCTGCTTGAGGGTCTCTTACAAAACTAAACACATTCAAAGATCCAGCAACTGTGCTTCTTGGTATTCACCCATAGAAGTCGAACAATTATGTCCACATAGAAACCTACACATGAATGTTTATGACAACTTTATTCATAATTGCCCAAACTGGAAGCAACGAAGATGGTTACCAATAGTTGAATATATAAACACACTGTGGTACATACACACAATGGAATATTAGTTAGCAATAAAAAATGAGCTATTAAGCCATGAAAAATATAGAGGAAACTTAAATGCATTGTTGCTAAAAGAAATAACTGTCTGAAAATGCCACATACGGTATAATTCCAACTATATGGCATCCTGGAAGGACAAAACTATAGAGGCAGAAAAAATATCAGTGGCTATCACATGTTTTTAGGAGCTGGGGGAGACGAATAAACAAAGAGATTTTTAGAGGGGCAAAATGATTCTGTATGACACTGTAATGGTAGATACCTGACATTATGTATTTGTCAAGACCTATATAAATTTACAATACAGAAAGCCAATCTTCGTGTAAGCTATGGACTTTAGTTAACAATAATGTAACAATACTCATTCATTAATTGTTACAAATATACAATATTAATGCAAGATGATAGTAATGGGGGGAAGCACTGGAGGTATGGGAAGTGGGAGATAAGGTGTACAGAAACTTTGTGTACTATCTGTTCCAATTTTCTTTAAATTCAAAGCTGTTTTTTTTTAAAGTATATAAAATATAATAAGTAGTAAGTCATGCTCAATATCTAGAAGGCAAATAATCAATGGGCATATTGAGAACTGTTTTTAAAAAGAAACCAAAAAAGACTTATAATTAGATTGACCAAATAATTTATTTTATTAAATAATTTAAGTAAATTAAAAATGCAGTAATAAGGCTTATTTCTGCCATGAACCCTTACCTGATTTCTAATTTTTTTTCTCTTTCATTTGTCTGACCCAACTTTTTTGTGGCTGTGTTCCTCCTTATACTCTTGTTACATCACAACCTTTAGTCTGTATACTTGCACTTGATGCTTGCCCTTGTTTACTCGTATTCTTTGCTTCTAATTCACCCTCCACAAAATTGACATTCCTAGTTAGTAAGACTCATTTTGCTACAACCTCAGTGGTATCAACCACTGCCTTGGTAATTTCCCTGCTCAGTTAGCTATCTCCCCACTGATCACTTTCATGACTGGCTCCCCTCTCCCCTTTTAATAGGAAATTATAACTTGTAGATTCCCGTCATTTATTTGATTGAGAAGTAGACTTTGTCTTTCTAAAAGGGAGGGATATATATGAAAGGGAGGCCATCAGGTAGAGCAGTTAGGAGTCCAGGTTCTGGAGCCAGAATATCTTCTAACCTCCTATTTCTTCCAATACCTAGTATGTGATTTCAGTCACGGAACTCAAATCCTCCAAATGTCTGTTTGCACAGTGGAAATCAGGATAATATCATTGCATATTGAAGCTCTTCATAAGATCATATCATGCTACCTCCTCAGCCCCTCTAGGTAGCACTTCATTCAATAAAGAAAATATTAATTACATTGCAACATTTAAAGCACCGTGGGCAGTTCTTAAATTAGGTACACCCATAGATGAAATATGTCTTACTCTTTTTGCCTTTTGAATTAGCTAATGCTTAATACTTACGTGTGAAAGTTCTCTGAAGTTCGTATTTTCCTTCAAAGTATAATCTGTTTGTTGATATTAATTGCCATACCCTCTGTCAAAAAGAATTAAATAGAATTCTATTTTTATAAATTCATTGTTTCCTTGTTTTTTATTAGAAATTACAAAAATATCAAGTTACGTTTAAAACTTTCACATAATAAATAAAAATATGAAGTTTAATTATAAAAATAATAATTCTTAATTGCTATTATATTCAAAATAATTAACACACCAAAGCCTATTGTTTCTTATGGCTTAAAAAAAGATGATAATAAGAATGGTAAATTAAACATTTTGTTCTAAAAAGTAAAACCCCATTAAAAATGTATCTTTGGTTACTCATTAATAATTTTAAAATACCAAGAGGCATTTTGACTTTTAGTTTATAAATAATAAACAGAAGAAATTGATAAACTGAGACTACAAGATGTATTTGAGTATTCACTAACACAAGAGATCAAATATTTATAGGAAGTAAAATATGGAAAACTATAACATCAAGAGATAATGGATTTTAAGTGATACAAGTCATCCACACTCTACATATAACATAAAACCTGGGTACGTAGTGCGATAGATTTTCCTAGAAAATTATATTTACATAATCTTCAGTTTATTTTATACAAATAATATTCAAATATTTTATTCAGACCTGAGGAAAGAATAAAAAGAAAATCAATCATGAGTGTTGAAAGAAAGAAAGAATGAAGCATTATTTTTAAATTAAAATTATGTCTTTATAAAATATAAATATAAATATTTTAATTTTTATAGTGGCATATTTTAAGAATAACAGTTAATAATTTTGAGCTATACACTGTAAGCATGTTTTAAATAAAAGGAAAAAGTTTCTTCATACATAAATATTTTAAAATTTTTCCTGTTTTTCAGTATTTGAATCTTGACATATATGTTTTAATCTTAGTTGTTATTTTAATTTAAGAAAAAGAATTCACATTACATGTGAAGCATTCAATCCTTTCCAAGTGACACACATTCATAGGAGAAATACAGACAAATACAAATTAAGTAGGTAATATATATTGGCATTCTAAATCTACTCACAGTATATCCAAAAGTACAAAGAAAATATAACTTAGTTTTCCTGCGATCAATTTTGTAGTCATTTTCAGTCCTCATCCTACTTAGTAGAATTGGAGTAAAAAACAAATTGAGATTCATCCAGTAATCAGAGTTCAATTAAATAACCTAAATATTCCCTTTTCACCTCATTTGTTTATGTATCCAGGCTTCCCAATGTCCTCCCCTTTCTCCCTGTTCCTGACATGTTGATGTATGCAAAAGAAGGGCTTGCACAACCTGGAGCAGGTGGTTAAAAGGTGACCTCCCCCTTAAGATCCGTATTAGATTCTAGCATTGTCCTTCAAGTTCTCTGGTCTCAAAGCAAGGTCCTTTCCCACATGCTACTGTTCATCCTCCTGAGACTTGATAGTTTACAACAGAATGGCTTAGGTGTCTTCTCATCTCAGTTGAGCCCAATAATTTTCCCTGAGACTCCATATCAGCTATAGTTGGACTTGCCTAGACATTGAATGTAAGTCATATTTTCCTATTATATTCCATTGGCCTGCCCTGAATTCTGTAACCACTAAGCCACTCTGACACCCCCTGGAAAGATCCTCATTCAACCAACTGTTATATAAACCACTGGAAAGCATTTGGAAGTCCTGGACTCCAATTGTTTGCTACATACCTCATTGGCTTGCCTACCCGCACTGGTGAGATGAGCTCCCTTCTTTTGTATCCCAAAGCAGAGCACATTTGGGTAGTCTTGAGATTTTACGGAGCATTTTTTGTCTGTTATAAAACCTAACGTAACTTGTTGTTTCCTCATACTAAGAAATATAAATATGCTCTAGTGGAGCTATTGTGGTGTTGTATAAGCAATTTTGGTTTTGTTTGGGAATGAATTTGCTTTGGGCACAAAAGAATAAGAAGCATTTTACAACTGACTAGAATTCAGGGAAGGCTTCCAGAAGAGATGAAGCTTGAGTTTTCTGAAGGTTGAAAGGAATTAGCCAAATAAAGAGGAGGGGAAATGCTATTCCAGAAGGAGGTAATAAAATTATCAAAGTTGAAAAATAGAGGCACAATCGGGTAAGGATACAAAGTTAGCAAATTTCAACATTTGCAACTCTTAAAGTGAAAATCTATGCTAGGGTATGGTGGGAGGTGTGTGGACAGAGCATCATTAAGAGCCTCAGATCCAAGAAAAGGAAGTTGAACTCTATCACGAAGGTGATGAGGAGCCACTGATGAGTTTTAAGCAACAACGCGACAAAGCCAGATTTCTGAGTTTTGCAATATTAACTTGGTGACTTGTTATGAAGACAACTTATCATAACATTCCCTGTGCCTGCCCCCACCTCAGAAAAGGGAGCAATAAGGAACATAACATCTTAGGTCCCACTATTGTACACTGTAAATCATACCTACAATGGAAAACCAATTCTGGTTGCAGAGTGAAGCCAGGAACAAAAAGTTGCCAACTGGAGGTAAATCCAGGCCTCAACATTCTCTTCCACTAAGTTTATTCTAATCCCAAATTGATTTTTATGCATTTGTTGTATCTTAACCATTTTTTCCTAGAATTACTCTCAATGTTTTAACCTTCTTCCCAGGAAGTATGCAGAATAAGGAGATTACAGCACGTATGTTTCAACCTGTTTCTATCCTATTTCTGTCATTCTGATATATTCCATTGTAGGCTGAATCAGTAAGGACAGGTTTCCCACATACACTGGGATATGAACTTTCATGCAACAATTTTGTCCATTTCCACTGAACTAAACTTAAAACCTGGCCTTTTCAGTGATGGAAAAATTGGCAGAACTATAATCAGTAGAATATTATATTACAAAGACTATTAAAATTAAACTAACAAGGCACTACAAAGAAACAGTAAAGTTGTCTTGTTATTAAACTCCATGTCTCATGTCTATTTTCCCATAACAATGGAGGAAAGGATATCCCTGACACTATATAAAAAAATTATGTGATCAAGTTCACCAGATATAACTATTATATTTTTACTGACATTTAAGGAATTATAAAATTTAGGATATAATTTTCTCTATCAGGACAACTGGAAGTAAAACTATGGTCACAGTGTGCCTGGGTGGCTCAGTCGATTGACCATTTGACTTTTGATTTCGGCTCAGGTCATGATCTCAGGGTCCTGGCATCAAGCCCCGTGTTAGGCTCTGCACTGAGTGTGGAGCCTGCTTAAGATTCTCTCTGTCTATCTCTGTCTCTTTCTCTTTCTCTTCCCCTATTCCCCTCTCCCCTGCTTGTGCATTCTCTCTCTCTCTCAAAATAAAATAAAACAAATAAAATAAAAATTAAATAAAAGAAATAAAATAAAATAAAATAATAAAATAAAAATAAAACTATTGTCTCAAAATAAAATTAAATTTTGCTATCAAAATATGAATGCTACATTTCACTTCTGCTATGATAATCTCACGGAAAATTCCCATTTCCCACAATACCAAAATATCAGACAGATGCCTTGGGATGTCTAGAAAGAAAACTAAACTTGAAAAAAAAAAGGAACAGAAAAGAAAGAAATCATATTCACCTATTCTATTTTTTCATTTACTTTGAAAACATTATATTTTGAGAGTTTTGAAGTAATTTTTTATTAAGTCACTTACATACTGAAATTCCTCTATCTTTTAAAGGTAAAACTGACAAATGAAGTTAGCATAATGGAAAAATAAAACAATTTGTCATCAGTCAAATCATGTAAAATTTTAATTTTACAATTATACTTCATTTTATGCATCTGATGCTTCAAAGTAAGAATCAAACTAAATAAAAATATTCACATACTGAACATTTTTTCATAATTAAGTTGGAAGTATTGCTACTCATAATGGAAGTAGTCTTCAAAGGGAACTAAAATTAAAATATTTCTGCATATATCTCTTTACTCTTCTATAAATATCTACTACTATTGAGTTCTTACTGATTGATTCTGTAACATAATTTCCATTTAACACACACTTGTTTTCATTATGTGCAAAGCTTTTTGTTTAGACAGAAGAGACAATTTCCAACCTCCAGAAAGAGACAGTAAAGAAGACATTTGTATTCAAACTCTACAATAAAAAGTATAATGTTTCATGTGGCATGTTCACAGGCAGGCATCATACCTTCAGGAATAGAAAAGTTATTTTTCTTTATTCTGAATTACTAATTTGAGTTAATCAGCCAGCATATGCTTCACAAATGTATTAAGTCACATATGCACACATCTGCATATACACAACCACAAATACTGAAAAAAGTTTTTAATTTTATTTATTTATTTTGAGAGAGACAGAGACAGTGCGACTGGGGGAAGGGCAGAGAGTGAGAGGGAGTGAGAGAATCCCAAACTGGCTTCCAGCTGCAGAGGCCCCAGCTGTGGGGCCTGAACTCATGAAACCATGAGATCGTGACCTGAGCTGAAACCAAGAGTCAGACATTTAACCGACTGAGCCACCGGTGCCTCGTAAAATTTTTTACTTCTATAATGTTTTATCTGTATAATTTTTTTTTTCAATGTTTATTCATTTTGAGAGAGACAGAGAAACAGAGTGTGAGTGGAGGAGGGGCAGAGAGAGAGGGAGACACAGAATCGGAAGCAGGTTCCAGGTTCTGAGCTGGCAGTGCAGAGCACGAAGTGGGGCTTGAATTCACGGACTGTGATATTATGACCTGAGCCGAAGTTGAGCGCGTAATTGACTGAGACACCCAAGTGTCCCTATCTATATAATTTTTAAAAAACTTAGAACGTTCTTCCCTTTAATCTAATTGTCTGTACATATTTCCCTTTCCTTCAAATCTATAAGGTGTTGAAAACATGATCTTTTTACTGATTTTATGCACATAACCCCCAAACTACCTAGAGTAATGTCTTATATGTATATATTCTCAATAAAGATTATTATTAAAAATAGTAGAAGTTAAATTTAAAATGAAAATAATGTAATATAATGTAATTCAATATAAGTAAAACTTCTGGGTCAGAAACCAGGGTCTCAGAGTCAATCTGCCCATTTAGGGCAATTGTGCATATTTTTACATTAATTTGCACATGGCAAATTCATTGTTAGATATCATAATCTGTATTTTTTAGTTCTTAGAAGATATGATATTGTTCATATAGTAATAACACCTTTTAATTATAACATTCTAAAATTCTTTGAGTGTCTGAAATAAACTGGCAGAGGCAGAAAAGAAAAGCTCAATAGAAGGAAGACATATTGGCAAAATCTTAAACGCAAGTATACAAGAGAATAGAGGCCTTTTTAATATGAGAGAAAAGTAATAAACTACATTCCTAGAAATAGAAGAACAAATATTTAGAAAAAAAGGTGAATTTACAAATATTTAAAATATTAAAAGTGTATTCAGTTGAAGATGCCTGATGCCTAATAGTAATTTAAAATATATGTCTAATTCAGTGCTTCTCAAAGCAAGAATAGCACCTGTCACCAAGGAACCCATTAAAAATAAACATTTCTGGTCCCAGCCAGACCAATGAGCAGAAATCCTTTTATGGGGCTTGGAAAAAATGCATCTGAGGTAAACACCATATACACATTAAGCTGTTTTTGTGGTTGTTGTTGTTGTTTGTTTGTTTTAGTATAGTTGACACACAGTTTTACATTACTTTCAGGTGTACAACACAGCCATTCCACAAGTTTATATATTATGCTATGTTCACCACAAGAGCACCTATCATCTGTTACTATACAATGCTATTACAATATCGTTGACTATATTCCTTATGGTGCACCTTTTATTCCTGCGACTTACTCGTTCCTTAACTGGAAGCCTGTATCTCCCACTTCCCTTCACCCATTTTGCCCATCTCCCCATCCCCTTTGAGATGCACTGAAAGTGTACATTTGGAAGTAATCCAATGGATAATTCTGTACTGAGCACCTATTTTATCTGTGCCAAACACTGGTCTTGGGACATCTGAGTGGGAAAAAAAATAGGAAAACATCTACACCCTGGTGAAGCTTACATTTTAGAAGGATAGAATCCTATGCAGAAAAAATATAGATGAGGCAGTGGTGTGGTTGAAATCGCCAAGACAGAATCAAATTAGATTGGCAAGATTGTGGACAAGGGAAGTTGTATAAATGCTTCATGTGTACTGCGGTATAATTAAAATTACTGGACAAAAACAGGTGGAGAAGAGATAGAGAGCAGGAGGTGAGCAAAAAGAGGACAATGCCATAAAATTCAAAAGAGAAAAAATTAAGAACAAAATGAGATGTCTTGGTCCATCTTATCAAAAAATTGTAGGTAGCGAAAGTGGATACACACTGAGAAAATGTCATTGGTAAGAACAGGATGGTGAAGATAGGGAATGATAATGAAGGGTGATTAAGATGTAAATATACCAAGAGCCCTGACAGTCCTGTTTTGTGCTGTCTTTATGAAGGAGTAGCAAATTATATTTGAATGATGATGTGCATCGCCATGTATGAAAATTGGTAGTGTGTGGGGAAAGTGAATGAATGAATAAAATAATAATACCCCAAACACTGGATTTAGATAACTGTCCTCTTTTTTATGGAAGCTTTCCCTAACACAGGAAAGAAATCATGCAGAGATTACACACTGAGACCGCTCTGTTCACCAGATTCTTCCTATCAATAGCATTATCACTGTTAGCAGAAAGGTAAGAATCTGGTATAAAAACACAATTTGGATTTTAATAGCATACAGGGAATATGTGACACACACGGGAGAAAAAAGAGTGTTTGTTGACCAAAGTGTCTACGTTAATGTCATCTTGTCCAACTATAATTTCTTAAGGAAAAAAGGATGCTATTAGAATTGAAATTAAATAGTAAACATCTGCTTTGCCTTCTTGATGTAATTAAAAAGTAAAAAACTATAATGTACATGCAAATAAAGAGAGATGAAGGGCACCTGGCTGGCTCAGTTGGTTGAGCGCCCAACTTTGGCTCAAGTCATGATCTCATAGTTCACGAGTTTGAGCCCCACATTGGGTTCTGTGCTCTCAGAGTGGAGCCCACTTCAGATCCTTTGTTCCCTTCTCTCTCTGCACCTCCCCAGCTTTTGCTCTCTCTCTCTAAACAGAAATCTAAAACTAGATTTCTGTTTCTGGGCATCACTGAGCTCATCCTTCCTCAAAGATGTTGCACTTAACAATCAGTGTGATATTAGATGTAAGTTTTTCTAGATGTTCTTTATCAAGTTTAAGAAGTTCCTCTTCATTCCTCATTTGTTGAGAGCTTTTTATCGTAAATGGGTGCTAGATTTTGTCAAATACCTTAATATTTGTTCTTGCATATTGTCCACTTTTTCCATTAGAGCCCTTAACATTTTAATCATAATTATTTTAAATTCTCTGCTTGCTAAGTCCAAAATCTGGGTCATATTTGATTCTGGTTATGATGTTTGCCTAGTCTCTTTACTCTGTTTCTTAGTCTTGCCTTTTAGCATGCCTTGCAACTTTTTTGTTTTGTTGAGAGTCAGATATGATGCACTGGACAATGGAAAATGAGGAACATGGGCCTGTAGTGTGAGGATTTAGGTTATTCTGACTAGGAGTTCTGCTGTGAATAATGCTTGCTATATAGCTATAGGAGCCAGAAGCATCAAATTCAAGAGGGACTCTTGCTTTTACCTCCACTGATGTTTTTGCATTTTCTTAAGAACTTCTACTCTGATGGTACCTGTTTCATGCAGCTCTTTTGGTCATATTCCATTGTAATTATACTGGAACTCTATTGGTGTGGTGGTAATGTAATGGGCAAGCGAAGCATCATGTAATTTTGTGATTTGATATTAGTCTTTTAGTGGACCTATGTCTCTCAACTATGACTTGCACAACTTTCTCTCTTTCTTTCTTTCCTTCTTTCTTTTTTCTTTCTTTCCTTCTTTCTTTCTTTTTCTTTCTTTCAGTTCCTCTCCCTCCTTAATCCCCTAAAGTGAGACATGAAGTCTAACAGGGCTGAGACAAAGAAATGCCTTTCCCTCAATTTTGATAAGGACCTGGTAAAGTCTTTTTCCCAGGAGAGTAGGTTTTGTTTTGAAAACAAAAAAATAAAATAAAATAAAATAAAATAAAATAAAATAATAAAGTCCTAATAATATTTCACAGTAATTACTTTTTCCATTCTCTTGCCAGAGCCATAAGGGAATCTTTCTCTGATTTTCACTGTAGAACTTGGTGCGGTTCCTGGAGATTAAAACCTTCAAAATGGGGAACTCCCCTAAATGTGCACCCCCATCCCCATTTCTCTCTCTTATGCCACAATCATCTTCCAGCAATCTGTCAGTGGCATCCTTTATGTGTTCTTACAGATTGGATTAATGGCTCCTGTAGCTACTGCTGCAGCTACTCAAAGCTCTGAATTCGCCCATCTCTCCAAATTTTAGAGTAACAATTTTATCTGAAGGGTCAGTTTTCCTATTGATCCAAGAAAAATAACTGATTTTTATTTTACTTAACTTCTTGCACTTGAAAGAATGGAGTAATGACTTCCAAGCTCTTTACATGTTGAGGCTGAAACTAGGAGTTGTGAGTTACTTTTTAAGTAGTATTTAAATATTACCAGGAAGTAATTTTTTAAGATTAAATATTTTAGAGCAGTTTCCAGTTCATGGCAAAATTGAGAGAAAGGTACAGAAATTTCCTATAAAATCCCTACCTCCCCACATACATAGACTCCCCCATTATCAATGGCCACCACCAATTGTTACCATTGATGCACTTACATGGACATCATAATCACTAAAATTCGTAATTTACACTAGGGTCTACTCTTGGGGTTGTACATTTCATGGGTTTTGATAAATGTATAATGACTTATATCCACCATTATGGTGTCTTATGGAGCATTTCCAAAGCCCTAAAAATCCTCCATGCTTTGCCTATTTATCCCTCCTGTTCCTCACAAGCTGCAAATATTTTATAATGTAAATTTTTACACTCATGGTCATGTAATTCGGGTTTCTTTATAGAAACAAGAACTAGAATAATTATTCCATTTCTGTAATGCTTGATGTTATGCATCAATTTATTTGCTGATTTACACACCTTATTTATTTAAATCTACTCTGTTTAAAAATTATGCTCCAATGATTTATTTTTCAGATAAACGTTTTCATAAAACCTTGGTCCGTTCTCATTATATAGTCATAAGAAAAGTATATTTGACATCCTGAGGCAATTTTGTCATTTTTTTTTAAAGAGTAAATTTGAAGAAAAAGAAACAACTCCGTCACACAAATATGCTTCTAGCAAGGATTGCACAGTTTTTTCTTGTTCCCATATTTTTCAAATAAAATGAAACAATTTACAAAAACATGTTTGGGTAACAGCTGCTCTCTTCAACTTGTATAGTATGAAACAAAGGGTGTGCTAGAGTATTTCCCATTAATTGTTTCCATTGTGTGCGAATTACCCTGAATATCCAATACATTTTATTCCTCAGTCTCTGATTAAAACCAAAGCAGCTAAAGTTTGTGGGCCATCATTTTCTATGCTACATTTAATATGCAAACTAATTTTGAAAGGCATGAGGCACCTGCACCACAGATTTCAAAGGAATTTGCATAATAAATACAGTACAGACTTAAAGCTTGCCTTGTAGAGGACAATGACAGATGTGTAAGCAGTTTTGTGTGAGAGTCCTGCATAGCAAAATTTGCTTTAGAGTTGAATTTCAGGGTCAGGGTAGGACAAGCAATCTATTACAGGATAAACATTTTATGTAAGTAAACATCCTATATTGAAGTACCCAAGGCTTATTCCCCATGCAAACTGGGGAAATGCTTTTCTCCTATCAACAAATCTTGGATTCCCTCCTGGAATATATGACTGGCTCAAATCTGAAGACAAGAACCTGTAACCTCTTTTCAACATTGCAAGAGAAAGATCATTAAATTCTGATATATCTTTTTTTTTCCATTTAGTTTAATTATCATGTTTACTGTTATGTAATCTCCCAGAAAATTATATTAATCTTTTTGTATATATGTGATTGTGATGGCCATAAATATAAGTAAGCCAATAAAAATATTACCAATCAATAGGAAATTATCCTGTTTATAAATTTACTATAGCTACTAGTTTTTCTTCCCGCCAGAACTATGATAATGCACAAAACTAATTGGGTAACAAAGCTAACTTTCTGGGGTAGCTCAAAGGAAAATTTTCTCTCAAAAGTGATTTGTAAATGGTTGATTTGTGGTTCAGAGATTTATTAGACACATTTTTATAGGCATTGAACACCTGAAATAAAGCATAAACAAAGCCCTACATCTGCCTAATGGTAGCTCCAGGTAGATAATAAATTATAGTCAGAAGAACTGTGGAAGAAAACTTGCTTTTCTGGAATAATGTCCACACAGATTGTACTTTAGTGATGTTTTACAAGTAGAATTTTCATCATAGTACAGAAGCCTCTTTCTACATACCTGTCTCCTAGAAACCCACAACAAGTGGGAGAAGATAAATCAAAGTGTACCTGTTTTACGTGTCTGATACTGTGTGAAGTGGCATAACAACACTTAAAGGTAGAGTGAGATGAGTTAAAGATCTATACTACAAATCCTAAAGCAGCTATTTTTTTTTTTAATTTTTTTTTCAACGTTTATTTTTTTGGGGGGGACAGAGAGAGACAGAGCATGAACAGGGGAGGGGCAGAGAGAGAGGGAGACACAGAATCGGAAACAGGCTCCAGGCTCCGAGCCATCAGCCCAGAGCCTGACGCGGGGCTCGAACTCCCCGACCGCGAGATCGTGACCTGGCTGAAGTCGGACGCTTAACCGACTGCGCCACCCAGGCATCCCCTAAAGCAGCTATTAAGGTGAAAAAGCAAAAGTTACATGTAAGCCAAAAAAAAAAAAAAAAAGAAAGAAAGAAATTATTAGTCAATCAAAGAGAGTCGATCAAAGAGAAGGCAGAAAAAGAATAGTAACAGAGAAACAAAAGAGATGGAGCAAATAGGAAAAACAAAAAGTCAAGCTGAAAGTTTCAAATCTAAACATATAATAATCAAATTAAGTGCAAATTATGTAAAATTACACAGGAAGTTCAGGTTGTTTTTATACATAGGACAGCAGACAGTTTTTGCTCAGCAACTTAAGGCAGCCCCAGTATACAATTTCTTATAAATTCCACAAAAACTAAGTTCTTAGGTACAGGATATATTGGTGGTATATTAATCAAGTTCTTTGATTAATATGTCTTTTCCTCTCTTTTTCCTTTCCCCACATGGATAAAAATGCTTTTAAGCAATGACCTAGCCAAACAGCAAGTAAACAAACAATTTAATTAAATGATCTAAAGCATTAGCCCATAGCAAATTCAGAATAATGAGATGATGCCTGTACAAGAACATTTCAAGACTGTCATTAATTTCTACTCACCTCAGAGTCTTTTTTTGTGGTCCATTGGTCACCAAGCTAAGATATGAACACCATCTGTAAGAGCATGATACTTAATATTGGAGCAACTTTAGCTTTACCTTCGTAATTATACAATTTAGTAAAGGATGATGGAAAGTATGGTAAAAGAAAACGGACTGACACTATAAATAAAATAGTTACTTCTAAGTAAATACAACATACTATTTTAAAAGTAACAATATCAGATGGGGGTATGATATGGAAGTACGCTTATTTTAACAAATATTTGATTGTACTGAGCATTTGTAATAGAATGTCAAGAGACTCCCACGTTGGTTTGGCACTGAATCGAATAGTTTGAATGTTTGGATTAGGTGAGTAGCAACTTTCACGACAGAGTTGGATCACATAATGACGAAGCTATTTTCTATGAGATTCCGCGACTATCTGCATAAAATTCAAAGCCATGCCGTGTTCCACAAGAAAGAGCTTGCTCACATTGTTCATACTTTTCCCACAGCATCCCATAACACTACTCTTCCCCAGACACCCGGAGCACTGGCCTTTCTTCAGTCTTTCATTGCATCTTGAGCACCTTGAACTTGACATGTCTGCCTGAAATACACCTCTCTGAGATTTTCCCATTTTTAACTCTTCTCCCTCCAGTCCCAGCTCAAACACTGCTCTTCATAGGGATCATCTCCGTGCTGCCTAAATAAGTTTCACCTCCATTGTTCTTCTTACATTACCCTATTTTATTTTATCTGTATATTCACTTCTATTTGAGTGATATTTACTTTGGAGAGATATTTTTACTCACTAGAAAGAAAGCACCCATAAAATAAAGTCTCCTACACTTTCACCAATCACTTAAAACAGTGCTTGGCATCGAGTCAATACCAAATAAATGTTCAGTGAATGAGTCATTAGCTACAGTCTCTAGCATTTTAGGATTTGGGAAATGTATAATAAATTATTAATTTGAGGAATATCTTTTAAACCCTGGAAATACACATAAAAGTTAAAGAAAAATGTTCATTCACAGATGGCCCACTATGCCTGAAATATTCTATCCTTCCAGAAAAGTAATTAGCATGCAGTCATGTACACATTCATTTCAGTTTAAAGAGGACAGAAAAGATCATCTACTTTGAAGCATCTCCAAAGCCACTTAGGGTATTATGTTATTTATGTCTACAATATATAATTATGCAAGAATAGGCAGAAACCCAGTTTGCCTTTAGAGTCTGACAGAAAATAAAGTGTCTCAAATCTGTGAAAATCAGTATATTGGTGTCTATCACTGAAATTCCTGAAGATAATTGGTAGCTAGCAAACCCTGGAAAATAAAACAAAAATTCACTCTAAACTTTCAGTTAAAGAATATCAGTAATAAGAAATGTGGAAGAAATTCACATGTAAGAATTTTGAATCCAAATATTTTAGGTAAAATCACTTCTCGGCCTTTTGGCTAAGATCAAGTGCAAATATTTTAGGTAAAACATACATACGTAAAACCTAAATATGTGTGCATTTATGCCCAGTCCCTAAAAACTCCTAGCATAATAAGAAACAAAGACAGTGTGCCTTAAATTAACAATCATGCTCTTCTATGACTATAGGTTTATGTCATGCTAATACACGTAAATTTTAAATGCATTGCAGTGCAACAAAGGATTGAGCTTGAAAATATATTTGCATCATAAATCATGGAATTTTAAGTGAAAATGCAGAAAGCCTGAATCACCTGGATATGTTTTAGCTCTATATTTAATTTCAATTTTGTGCATATTGATGATTCAAATTAAAAAATGTAAAATCTTTCCTTGTGCATGGCTATTAAAATTACTTTCATACAAGCATGAGTATGTATGCATATTCTGTTGTGTGTGATTTATTTTATCTCTTATTGAGCAAGCTTAAAAGTCATTGCATGGGTTGAAAGGTCAAGTGAAATAGTTACATATTTGTGCCATGGTATATACCATTACAGACAGTTTTTACAGCCAAAACCATTTGAATGATACAATTCAAAGAATTGAGTGATAGCGTGATTCTGCAATGATATAAGATATTTGACTTTTTCAGGAGAAAGCATAGTAAAACATCTGGACATTAAAATGAAACAAATTATTTGTCAATGCAAGTAGCTCTTAACTAAAATCAAATGAAATTAAAAGGATTCTAAAATAGTTGACATGTTTTTACTGAAATCTGATGATTTTAAGCATAATAAAATGAAAAAGAGAGGAAAAAATTAAAAGTGTCTCTACTTAAGTATAAAATTACATCCTAGGCATGCAGATCAAGCTTTATCATTTGGGTTACATTTGAATTAATAAGTATTTCTAAAATTAACTCTTCAATTCTTGGTGTTCCTGTAACTCAAAGTAGAAGTTCTGATTGTTTTCTGACTTGGTACAAACTAATGATTTACCAGATTAAAATGAAATATTACAATAGAGTCACTGAGGCAAACCTTCTGGTATCTCATTTCAGAGAATGTGGATGGTAGTAATTTTTTAAAAATTCCATTGTATTGAACTAAAAGGTAAAATAATTGATATGTATATCTGACTGAAAACTGTCAACTTCTGGGGGTCAAGGTGGAGTCTTTGGTTATCAGTGCCAGGAACAATCAATAATTTAAACAGCAGTACATAACTATAATTGGAATTTCCAGTTTTGTTAAAACTTAACTTATTATGTAAAGAACTCACCTCTAAAATATTTACCCGTGTTTGTCTTTTTTGTTGAGTACTAAGCTATTTTGAGCGACTAAATTTCAATCGTTCAAACATAATTCCGCATTTTATAAAATAGATACAGGATATAAAATGATGTTAGATCAAAGGCAAAAAATAATAGATGATTGGACAAATAAAGCTGGTGGTAAAAATACCAGCACATAAAGAAGTAATAGCGAAAGGTAAGAAAAGTTTTCACTTAGGAGCTAGTGAAGGGACGTAACTTATTTTAGAATCATAATAACGTAATGTTAAGCAGAATTCTAGAATTATGAAAATAAATGACTCCAAAACTATACACTTTTCCAGAAACAAATTATGTAATGTGTTTTACAAGCAACACTTAAATACAAGAATGACTAATGTAAGAGAAATATGTGGAAAGCAATTGTTCATAACAGACATTTAAAAACTGATGAAAATAATAATGATCAAGCATGAGAATTTTGGTACACAATTATTTTTAAGAAGAAAAAACAATGGCATTGTAAAAATGCAGTTTCGTTTTTTTAATAGGTTTTTCCAGAGGTATTCGCTTTGCTTCAGAAAAATCTAAGTGTGTGTGTCTGATAAAGAGAGATTATTCTAATTTAGGCAGGGATACTTGGTAATTTGTAGAAAGCAAAATACTTTCTGTTTAAATTATTGTTGAGAACTTAAAACAAACTGGGAACTTCATCAAACACAAAGATGATACCCAAGCTTTCATTTTGAACAACCAGTATTGTCTCATTAGTGTACTTTGAGAATAGCTAAGGGAATGCGGGTAAGATTTGTATAAAAACTATTGCAACTAATCTTGACATCTCTGGAATATTTTGAAAAGCAATGATACTCAAGCATGTCTGTGACTTGAAGAAGTTAAAAATAACTTTAGGTGTTTTTCACTATCCCATTTCTAACACATACACACAAACACACATACTTTCTTTTATTTCCACTGAGAGTGACCCAACAATGATTAAGTGGAAGAAAATAAGAAGGAAGTAAACATTTGGAGGTGAGAATTTTAATATGTAATAAATCATTTTATGTTTAAAGTAATAGTTACATGTATGTCCTGTATCATAATACTAATTTTTCGCCAAGAGGAATTTATAGATTTGGAAGTTAGAGAAATTCCCCAAGGTAGGCATCCATCTATGGACATCTATAAACTTACACAGTCTTCCCATTATATCAGATTGCCTTACCATTAGCCTTACACTAAAAGAATAATTTGATTTTCTTTTTGTTTAACAATACTAACTTTTTTTAAAGTTCTTTAAATTATTTTTAAATACACCCATTATATAAGCTCAAATCACAGAGTAATGGATTGTGTGAACTAAAAAGTGAAAAGCCCTATAATTCTATCATCATGAAATATATTTTGGAGAAAAGTTTTGACATTTTTTACATATGTATGATTATATATTTGCATATTCACACACAGAGAATCACTATTTTTAAAACTCAGATTAAATTATAGTCTAACGTGTCTTGTTTTCTTAGTATAACAATATATAAAGCACTTATCTCTAAGACACTGCATGCAGGAACAACTCATTCTTTCTCATCTTTAGTGATATCGTTATAAGACTCAACAACAAGTGAAATCATCTGTCACCTTCTGTTGCTTGTTTTTTTGCTCAATTTTACTTACCTATCAAATCTATCAAGTGTAAGCACAAAATAGATTAGGTTTT
The DNA here is from genome assembly GCF_016509475.1 of Prionailurus bengalensis. Classification (NCBI taxonomy): domain Eukaryota; kingdom Metazoa; phylum Chordata; class Mammalia; order Carnivora; family Felidae; genus Prionailurus; species Prionailurus bengalensis. The sequence goes on along the minus strand of NC_057343.1, from coordinate 31,908,001 downwards.
ACAAAGAGATACCATACTATAACAACTACCAAACTCATGAGATAGAATGCTTTCAAAACTCAAAAAAGTTTCCTCTTGCTTTTTTGAGTCCTCTCCTCGTACTACTTGGCCTGTGATAACACTGCTTTACCATCTACCATTAAAATTTTGTCTTTCCTAGAATGTCTGATAAATGGTATTATATACCATATGGTCTTTTGTAATTGACTTCTTTCATTTAGTACGATGTTTTTGAGATGTACCCACGTTTTTGGAGAATCAGTAACTTTATTCCCTTAAATTTCTGAATGGTATTCCATTGTATGGGCAGTCTATACATTGGTTCAATAAAAATTCCAGCTACTTTACAACTTTAACCCTAACAAAACTTGGTATTGTTAGTGTTTTTAATTGTAGTCATTCTAGCAAAAAGTGTAGTGGTATTTCACTGTGGTTTCAATTTTTATTTTCCTAAAGATTAATTATTGGAGGAGCTTTTTAGTGATTATGCCTTCTACATATCTTCCGTAGAATGTCTTGTCAAACGTTCCCCTATTTATATTTATTGAATTGTTTTCCTTATTATTATTGATTTGTAGGAGTTCGTTATATATTCTTGATACAACTCTTTATCAAATATGTGTTTTTCAAATACATTCTTCCAATATGTGGCTGAATTTTTCATGTTCAAAACATTGTCTTTTGAAAAGAAAATAGTGTTTAATTTTTCTGAATTTCCATGTACACATTTATTTATTATCCAATTATACTGGTTAGGATTAGAAGTATTGTGTGTGGTTCTCTTCTCCCTTTTTCCAATCTTTAAGAGAATGTGTTCAGTTTTTCACTATTAAGAATGATGGTGGGTGCCTGAGTGGCTCAATCTGTTGAGCGTGGGACTTCGGCTTAGGTCATGATCTCACGGTTTATGAGTTCAAACCCCCATGAGCCTCTCTGCACAGAGCCCTCTTTGGAACCTCTGTCTCCCTCTCTCTCTGCCCCTACCCTGCTTGTGCTCTCTCTCAAAAACAAACAAACAAACAAACAAACAAACAGAATGATGTTAATTGTAAGCTTTTGTAGATGGTCTTTACTTGGTTGAGAAATTTCTTTTCTATTTTTAGGTAGCGGAAATTTTTAGTCAAAATGAACGAGGGGCACCTGGGTGGCTGAGTCAGTTAAGTGTCTGACTTTAGTTTCGGCTCAGGTTGTGGTCTCATGGTTTGCGAGTTCAATCCTCACATCAGGCTCTGTGCTGATAGCTGCTTGGGATTCTCTCCTTCTCTGTCTGCCCCTCCTCCTCTTGCTTTCTTTGTCTTTCTCTATCAAAAATAAATAAAAAAATTAAAGTAAAAGAAATGGATTAAATTTTTTCAAATGCTCTTTCTGCATCCACTGGGATGATTGTTTTGTTGTTGTTTTGTTTTGTTTTTTAGTTTCCAGTTTTTTTGTGTGTAGCTTCATAATATAGCAGCAGAATGATGCCAGTCTTATGGATAGAATTGGGCATTGTTCTCTCAACTTTGAGATTTTGAAATGTTTTGTGTAAAATTGGTATGGTTTATTCCAAAATTTTGTAGAATTCACAAGTGAAGCTCTCTAGACATGTGCATATTTAATAGATGGCATTCACTTCTTGAGTAATCTTTATTAATTTGTATATTTTAGGGAATTCACCATTTTACCTAATTTGTGGGATATATTGACATAAGTTTTTTATAATATGCCATTACACTTTTAATACCTGTAGGATCTGCAATGAAGTAATCTCTCTTATTCCTTACATGGCAATTTGTGTTTTGCCTGCCTGCCTACCATCCCTTTGGCTTTCCTTCCTTCCTCCCTTCCTTCCTTCCTTCCTTCCTTCCTTCCTTCCTTCCTTCTTTTCTTCCCATATCTTCTCCTCGTTCCCTCTTGTTTCATCCGTCTGGCCAGAGTTTCGTCAATTTTTTTTTGTAACTTTCAGAAAATTGTCTTTTGAATTCATTGATTTCTCTCTTTTCCTGTTTTCTATTTCTGATTTTCTGCTATTTTCATTATTTACTGCCTTCTCCTTGTTTTGGATTTAATTGGCACTTCTTTTTTAAGTATATTAAGATAGAAGCTTAGATAAGATGAGGCCTTTCCTTGTTAATATATCTTTTCCAAAGCTCTGCTTTAGTTGCTTTTCATATATGATTAATTAATATAATATAGTTTTTAGTATAATTACAGAGTTCACAGAGATGTGCAGTCATCGTATAATCTATGTTTAGAACGTTTCATCACAGAAAGAAACCCCATACTCATTTGGAGTGACTCCACATTATCCATGTACCCCAGCTGTAAGCAACAGCTAATCTATTTCCTAATCTCTTTAGATTTGTCTATTCTGGAAATTTCATGTAAATGTAACCATGTGAGTATGACTTCTTTAATTTTGCAAAACGTTTTCAATGTTCATCTGCATTTTAACCTATAACAATATCTCACTCCATTTTATTGCCAAATAATATTCCATCCTATGGTATACTCCAAAACTCTTTCCAGTTGCTTTGTCTGCTCAGGCACCACTAGTCAGTTATGGCAGTCAGAAATCACTGGGCAATTTTCTGACAGATACTTGCCAAACTAATTGGTTCTCATCCATAGAGTATCGTGCTATGGCTGGAACTGGGTATCAGAGTTCAGAAAGGAAGTTACAACCAAACGAAAACTCTGATCATGCTTTTCGTCTGTAATGGTGGGTCTGTTGGTTACTTTAATTCATATATTGTCTGTATGAATAAGGATGGGTAAATTAGAGCTATACTCATCTTTCGTCATGTTAAGAAATTTTAAAATAATTATGGGACGTGTTACTGATCATGATTTGTTTTTATTTGTATTTTTCTGCTTCTTAGATGAATATATGCTCATTAGAAATATATATATTCATGTATATGTATTTTTTTTTGGTCAAAAGTCACAACTTTATTTAAGGCTACCTCAACCTGTGTTTGCTAAATAGGGGAGATGTATTTTTTGTCCAGATGCTACTGAAATGTCAAGTTCTCTTGAAGCACATAGAGTGTTGCATAACTAAAGAGTTAAAAATATTAAGTATGATATTTATTATAAACTTCTCACAATATGGATCTCTAAATGATTAATAAATAATTTTTACATCTGACTATTCCACTGAGAAAATCTGAAACTCAGAATTATTTTTATAATTGTCATGAGTCATGGTAAAAGTTTATCCTAAAAGATACTAGCTGCAATGGGTCTAAATGGCCTTAAAGGACATAATATCTAGTTGCAGTATATACACTGATTTGGGTCCCAATTCACACATACCACTATCAAAGGAACAAACAAATAAATGAATGGCTAAAAACGTTTATGAGACACTCAAAGACATATAGGTACATAAGGACTTACTGCGTAGTTGATAACATTAAGAAATGATTATTGATTTTCATATGTGATAACAGTATTGTAGTTATGTAGTATTTTATAAAGTGTCCATGATTTTAGGAATCTATGTAAGAACTTTTATAGGTAAAATGCTGTGATGTCTAGTATTGCTTCAAATACTTTGAAATGGAAAAAGATTGGGTTATAGGTAAAACAAATTGACCATATATTAATTATAGAAAGGAGATGATGGGTATGTCCAGTTAGATCTTTTATCCTCTCTACTTTTTTTTAATATTTTTAAACATTTCCTAAGTAAACAGATATTTTTAAAAAACATTTCTAAAAGTGTGAGGTTCAAATGAATATAATGTCAACATTTACCTATTAAGAGTTGAAACGCATAATGTTTGGGTGCTGGGGTGGCTCAGTCAGTTAAACATCTGACTCTTGGTTTTGGCTCAGGTCACAATCTCATGGTTCATGAGTTTGAGCCTCTCCGTGGACTCTGCACTGACAGTGCAGGGCCTGCTTGAGATTCCCTCCTCCAACCCCTCTCTCTCTATCTCAAAATAAATAAATAAACTTTAATAAAAATAAAATCAAATGGAGATTATGAAATTCCTAATGCTGGACAGAAAATATGTTCTAATTATATATGTACTATATAATCAAATAAGCTATTCCTGATGTGTGTATTATGAATAAATCTCCTATAGTGAATATATATATGTTTACTGAATCTGATCTGAATTCTACCCTTTAACTTCATTTTTAGTATATCCTTTAATTTACTATATATTGTTGACCCTTGAAAAACATGAGTTCAAAGTGTGTTGGCCCACTTATAGGTATTTTTTTCAATAAATACATTACAGAACTATGGATGTATTTTCTCTTCTTTATAACTTTCTTAATATATTTTCTCTAACTTACTTTATTGCAAAAATATTATAATAATACATATAACATACGGAGCATATGTTTATGAACTGTTTATGTTACCAGTAAAGCTTCTGGTCAACAGTAGGCTATTAGTAGTTAAGTGTGTAGGGAGTCAAAAGTTATAGGTAGATTTTCAACCATGTTGGGGGTTGGTGCCCCTAACACCTGTGTTGTTCGAGGGTGAACAAAAACAGTAAGTGATCTACTGTGAGGGTAAAGAGAGATTGAAGTGAGTGTATTGATCAACTCTGTCCTGACTAGCACAAGAAACACAGTGTTTCTGAAGATTTCAGTGATCCAAATGATAAGCATAACTATCATACTTTTTAGCTACAACTCACAGACAGGTAAGTGACAGTGAATATCATCCCTTCCCTATACGGTTGCTCTTTTAAAAGATCTACCATTGCCTGCCTGGCTCAGTCAGTAGAATAGGCAACTCTTGATCTCAGGGTCATGAGTTCAAATCCTACATAGGGCATGGAGCCTACTTAAAAAATAAAAATTAAATAAATAAAATAAAGATCTGCCATTACATGTCTCCTTCTTTAATATGTAATAATACCAGTCAATCAATCATTTGAAATAATTTGATTTACAAAACAGGAAACAGTGGGAACAAACTGCCAGAAGTATGGTCTTGTTACTTTGGAGCATTGTTTTTTTTGTTGTTGGATTTTTTTTTTTAAACTAATGTTGACTGTTTTGTGCATGAAAGAAAGACATTTCATGTACAACCAACAACTGAAAGTGCATCAATTTAACTATAGTGTTAAATTTTGTAGTTTTCTACCATATCTGAAACCTTTCAAAAATACAGTAAAACCTTCTGCGAGTGTTCTGCAAGACGGGCAAACATTTCTAATAAATTTTAACTTGGTAAATGAGTGATGTCTTGCAATCTGAGTAGTGGGTGACCCTGAACATCACATGATCACAACTGAGCCAATGGTTCTTGAAATTCTCTTTGATATACAAGTTATTTGGATTATAAGCATATTTCTGGAATGAATTATGCTCACGAACCAAGGTTTTACTGTGTAAGATTGTTTATTGAGTCTGTTGAGTGCAAACATTTGCTCCTGGGTCTGTTGAATCACAGGTCTTGGAGCATGTTGTATTTACTGTAAAAGAAAGCCTAGACTCCTCTGCTTTCAACTCTGAGTAGTACAGCTGTATTGTAGGGAGAGTTCTTAGTTTGCTGTTAGCAGTGTGGTGTGGGCAGTGGCACTTCTCCTGACAAACTCAATGTCATTAGGTACATAACTCTTAATTACAAAAAATCATCGTGGAGCTACAAACCTATAGGGAAATTAAAAGATCTATAGCAGAAAACGCTGAGAGGGAGCTACTTTACACAAATTAAATTGACTTATGTTACCCAAACAGTCCTGATGATTTGGAAAGTCTGTCTTTTTAGCCTTGCAGACTAGTTGTAACTTTATAGTTCATTAACTTACGAGGTATAGGCATGTCCAAACTCAAAAATGCAAAGAGCGACTGATTAAGAGATTGAAGAAAATCTTGGTGGATTGACTTGATTTTAAGTAGACTGGATTTCTTGAAAACAAAACAAAACAAAACAAAATAAAACTTCACAAATGTACACACTTTCTCTTCCCAACTTGTTCTCAGATTTTCTTTGCCGTTCAAATTTCAAGTATTTTTGAATATTTAGAAATAAAATTTTCCCTCAACTCAAAGAATAAAGTTTATTTTTTAAAAAATTTATTTATTTGGGGAGAGAGAGAGAACAAGTGGAGGCGGGGCAGAGACAGAGGGAGAGAGAGAATCCCAAGCAGGTTCCTCATTGTCAGCTCAGAGCCTGACTCGGGGTTCAGACCCATAAACCGTGAAATCATGACCTGAGCAGAAACCAAGAGTCGGACACTTAACGAATGAGCCACCCAGGAACCCCAAAGAATAAAGTTTCTGTTTGACATCAAAAGAGTCCTGCAAATAATATTTTGTTTTAAAGTCACAAAATAAAGTGAAAAGTTAGTAGTTTTTGATATGCATTTTCTTCATGCTATCAAGTTTAGTTTTATGGACCTGAATACAATTATAATACCATTCTTGATCACTCGCCACACTGGTGAGGGATGTATAAATCTAAGTGATAGTCTACTCTTTAAGAAAAAAAGCACATATGTAGCACATTTATCCATGATAGGAAAATTGAACTATTAGGGGAAAGAGAAAAAAAGTGGTATAAGCCCTAGGGCTTAGGACAAGGAAGGGTATGAAAATTTAATTCTAAAAGTGTATAAGGGAAACATGAACAAAATAAATATGATTCAAGGTTTATGGAAAGAAGAACTATGTATTTATGGGGCCCTGTGAAATTTGTGAACAGTCCTGTGCCAAGTGTTTTGGGCATTCAAGGGACCCACGATGGAAAGATGAGCTCCTGATATTAATAGGTAATAAAATATATTTTAAAAATACACTAGGTCACCTGAGTAGCTCAGTCAGTAAAGCTTCTGACTTCAGCTCAGGTCATGATCTGATGTCAGCTCTGAGCTGACAGCTCAGAGCCTGGAGCCGGCTTCGTATTCTGTGTCTCCCTGTCCCTCTGTCCTTCCCCACTCATGCCCTGTCTCTCTCTCTCTCTCTCTCAAAAATAAATAAACATTAAAAAATTTAAAAATACATAAATGACTGAAGTAGAAGAGTGAACTAGTTTTAAAAAGATGGATTCAAGTCCTGAAAAGTTCTAGGTCTTGGTCTTAAGAGTCAACTCCACCAAACTACTTGTAGAAACTTACTGGCACTACTCATCATTAAAAGAGAGAACATATGAGTGAATAGCATAGCATAGTTGAGAATCAAGTTGTTTGTGAAAAGTGGTAGAGATGGGTTGGAAGTTTCCTGAAATGTCTGAAATGCTTTTCTTAGCAATGTCTACTCAGTGTCATAATCATTCTTAAAGTCCAGCTCAAATATCACCATATCTGGCACCTGGGTTGCTCAGTCGGTTAAGCATCCGACTTCAGCTCAGGTCATGATCTCCCTGTTCGTGAGTTTGAGCCCCACATCGGGCTCTGTGCTGACAGCTCAGAGCCTGGAGCCTGCTTCTGATTCTGTGTGTGTGTGTCTCTCTCTGCCCCTCCCCAGCTTGCACTCTGTTTCTCTTTCTCTTTCAAAAACAAATAAAACCTTAAAAAAATTATCACCACATCTATGAAGCATTTGCTTTTTCACCAGAGGCTTGTTTTTTGCGCACCCTTCAGTATTTCCATCACTCTTTTTCCCTTTGGGCTACCATTTGTTCACATCTTTTCTTTGCCCTGGACTATGAACTCTTCAAGATTGGAAACATCTATTTAATCACCCCCACCACAAATTCACACACATAATCAATAGCATATCTAGGAAAGACTAATTCCTAGCAACATAGATATTTGCCAAATAAATTTAAAAAATAAATAAATTGTATGTTTGAAAAATTTAACATTAAAAGATAAGGTCAAAGTTCAGGTTACTTATACTTGATTTTTGTAGCTTACACAATTATGGAGTTTGGAGGCCTTCTCTTAATATTTCCCCCAAACATCCCTGCACCCCTGAGAATATTAGTTGCCCACCATAATTACAAATAGTAAAAATAGTGTATCCTTATCCATACTGTAAATTAATGCTATTCACCTGCAACTGAACAATGTGGAGAAAAATTAGAGTTAGGTAATTTCTTTTTTTTAATGTTTATTTATTTAGTTTGGAAGGGGATGGAGAGGGACAGAAGGAGTGGGAGAGAGAGAGAATTCCAAGTAGGCTCCATGCTGAGCTTACCACAGGCTGGAGCTTAACCCCTGAGATCATGATGTGACCCGAAATCAAGAGTTGGACGCTTACCAACTGAGCCACCCAGGCGCCCCTAAGAGTTTGATAATTTCTGAGACTGTTTGGATATGCACATAGTGACAACCACATTACAAATTATGAGAGATAATAAAATGTTGAACTCTTTTTGTGTGTAGGAACTAAAGATTCCTTCAGTTAAAAGAAGTCTTGTATGATCTCTGACTCAACTCTCTTTACTAAGTGCACTTTTGAGATTAAGTTATATAAGTATTCATCTTTTTTTCTCACAATATTATAAATTCCTCAACAGCAGGAGATGTCTTTAATATGTACAACCACCACCTATGTTAGTATTATATACCCTAAGTTCGCTCATATTTTTTTAAATTGTTGCCCCTTCTTTTTTCATGATTTCTAGTTGATTTGAAACAATGCTTATAAACTCAAATGGGTCTTTGGAATCAAATCACATTCAGCTTCTCTAGGCCCATCAAGACCGACATTTAATAATATTTCTCTCATTTTCAACAAGCTCTTCTTACAAATATGCCCATTTTGCGCATCACCTAGTTCCATTGCCATTTCCCTTTAGAAGTCTTTCTCACTGGTTTTCCTTACATTAAAATTCTATATATTTGCATTACTTGTACTAAAAAATGTAGAACATAATTTTTAATATGTTCAGTTATCTGCCCTCATTATTGACCATATGAAACTATCATTCCTCCCCACAAAAAGCAGATACAAAGTAAGAGCAGTACCCTCAGCATATAGATTGGCTACGACAGCTGACAAACAGGCTCTGGGAAGGTTTCGTAGAGGAGGTCAAAGCACATTACTATGGTAGAATCGCTGGCTGGGAAAGTTGATGCTAAAAACTATCTGTTAAGTCCTGTCTTCTTTCACTAGATCATAAGTACTTCAGGGACAAGGAGAACAAGGGCTATGTCTTTTTCATTTCCAGTCACCCACGAGTCACACAGTGCTTGCAATACAAAAGATGTAGAAGACAAATTTGTCGAATGAAACTGTTGAACTAAGAATAGGCAGGAGGTTGTAACATGAAGGGATTTGTCTGACATACAAAAGAGTGTGATTGAGCATGTACTGAGAGCCAGTGAAGAAAAGAGACTCACGAGAAAGGTGACAACATGGCACAGTGCTGCAGAAAATTAAAGTAGAAGGAAAATAAAAAAAGAACTGGATTTTGTCATTGCAGTTTGGGTGTATTGTTATCTGTTAATTGACCACGTGTGTTTCCTAGTCTTTAAAATACGTGTTTATATTGCTCATCAATTTTCCTCCCCAGTCCTTTATACTGGTTTTATTGATTTGTGGAAATTCTCTACGATACTCCTGTTATGAATCTTTTGTTGGTTTTGTCTATTTACATACCACTCCCAGTTCATAACCTATAACTTTGCTGTCTTTGGGTTTAATTTTAATATGGTCAAACTTATGACACCTTTCTTTCACATCTTACTCACGAAATTATTTCCTACAATAGCTCCAATAACTATTCACCTACATTTCCTAGCTGTTTTAAGCTATCGTTTTTGCCAGACAACACTTGATTTCATCTGGATTTGAAATTATTTATTTCTGTATCTCTATTTAAGTATCTTGGGAGTAAAATTATGGAGAGTAACACTGAAGAAATCTATTAGTGTTTAATTAAAATAATGTTTTAGACATACACAAACTTCATCTGAGGTAAATGAGGCTTGCACAATAAAGCAAATTCAAAATAAAAAGTGAAGTTCAGATTAACACCAACAGGTGTTTATAAGACATAACTGAAAGTAAACATTTGGTTCTTTGTATAATTTTGATCACAGAAACATATTTTCTATACATTTGGAAGAAAATCAACTAGCCTGAGAGTTGTTACCTAGAAAGAAGTACACAGTTTCTAAGGATGATCTCTGCAGGCTAACTTGTGTTAAACTCAAGTTATAATCCCATTAATGACATGTAAATAAATGATGGAGGAATAAGACTAATTTGAGAGTGACTGTAGGCAGTTCTTTGATACAGATAGTCCCAGAAAGACTAGTTAAAAATGTAAGTGGAGGCAAAATAGGGATATTTTGTAAATATGTATTTCTAAACATGAGTATTTTTGAAATTTTGGGGGATTCTATAACACAATTGGTTTTTCTGTTGACTCTAGATAGATCAGTGATATTAATAAATCAAATAATTGTATATCAATTTTGTTTTATTTGCTTATCAATTAGTATGGATGCATGAGGAAAAACATGATGGGGAAAAGGCAAAGTTCACCGTCTGTCCTGAGTGAGGTTGGAGGTAGCTGGCCTGGATGGGGGAGAAGGAACCCACTTGGATGGCATGTGTCTTCATTTGTTCTCCTGGCCATTCCCAGTCCAGAGGACAAGGATTGTTGCAAAGAGAAAAATTTTTCCTCTTTCTCTGTCTCCCTTTCTCAACCATCTCCAAATTCAAACTTTTACAGTACAACCGTCAGACTCAGGTGAGGATGAAGGTAAAAGGCAGGAACTATTAGAAAGAAAAGTGCCGTAAATATCTGGTCTGTTTTTTGTTTTTGTTTTTTTGTTTGTTTGTTTGTTTTTGTGTTTTAATGCCTTTAATTTTTAATATTTATATTTTGATATAATATTGACTATAATTTCAAGTGTTTGTTCATTTAAGGGTAACCACTAGCATAACAGAAGGAGGCTTTCAAATTTAGAGGCAATGTAGGATACTGATTCAGACTGTGCTCTCTGGAACCTCACTCTCTGATGAGGTAAGTAACTTGGACATGTTTGTGCAATGCCTTGCCTCAGGTTTCCTATCTGTATAATGTGGGTAATGACAGCCACCTCGTAGCATTATTGTGAACATCAAATGAGTTGATAAGTGCAAAGAACTCAGAACAGTGCTTGGCATAAATTAATAACTATTAGAATATCCAAACATATAACAGAATAACAAAAGGGAATGATTTGATCAATTAAACTAAAATAAAGAGAGGGGAAAGAAAGAAAAAAGATGATCACACTAATTTTAGTTAAGAAAGCAGGATGCAAACAAAATATTTTAATAAGGATGATAAATATTAATAGATTACATGTTCCTAATATTTATTTGTCTTTTGATTATTTTCATAAATATTTTGTGAAATTAATATTATATTAAGTATGAACATTTTAAGCATTATGGTATAAAGGTGACCACATTACACAGAAAAATTTCTCATCATGGTGGAACTGCCGATTCAATGAAGGACACAGAATTGTGCTATCCAATATGGAAGTCACCAGTTATATGTGGCTACTTAATTTTAAATTTAAGTGAGTTAAAATTGAAATAAAATTAATGATTTAAGTCCACAGTCCCACTTGCTACTTTCAAGGGCTCAAAAGACACATGGTTAGTGGCTATTGTATTGAACAGTGCAGATTTAGATCATTTCAATTATTGTAAAACATTCTAATGGAGAGGGCTGATATAAAAATAAACCATGACAAAAAGAAAATTTCACATACTGATATAGGCCTTGAAAGAAATAAGAAAGTGTGATATGATACAGAATGACTGGGAATTACAAAAACAGGGGCTGGCAGCATGATAGAGGGCAAGATCATAGAACACTTTTGTGAAAAGAAAAACGTACAAACTGAAACCTTAATGATTAGACCAAGCCAATGAATTCACCAGCCTATGGAATTTCTTTCTGGCAAAGGTAACACCATGCACAAATTTTAGGCATAGAACTTGGAGAAACTGAGAATAAAAAGGAGGTCCTTGAAAACATGGGCGTGATGAATGAGGACAAATATTGAGCCAATGAGGATAGACAAGTAGACAGAGAATAGATCAGGTGGGGCCAGATGGGCCAAGATAAGGGATTTGGATTTAATTCTAAGGGCGATGATTAGCCATTGAAAGCTTTTAAGCGATGGAGGTAAAACAAATGAAAAAATGAACTTTACAACTTATTAAAAAAATTTTAAATACTCTATTGTTAAGAAATTTAAAAATAATGATCCAGCACCACTGAATATCATGTAATAGGTAAAGTACAAGACAAATGAATACAAAACTAAGAAGAAGACATAGGTAGCAATAGTGTTAAGATGAAGTAAAAATCAAGACAATAGAAAAAGATAAAAAGCAATCTTTTATAACGATTAATACACAATGTACAAACCATGTAGTATGCGTATGCCCTAAGATGTTCTACAGAAAGCATTACTGAGTATTGCAAAGATAATTCTTTGAATTACAAAAATTCAATATAGTCATAGTCATGGTGGAGCACTTATTATGGGATGAGCCTTGTCCCCCTTCCAAATTCATATGTTTAAGTTCAATTCTCAATATCTCAAAATTGTTACTGTATTTGGAGATAGGGTCTTTAAAGAGATTATTAAGTTATGTGAGGTCATAACTATAGGCCCTAATATAATCTGACTGGTGTCCTTATGAAAAGAGGAGTTTAGGACACAGACACACAGAGAAAAGATCACATAAAGACACAAAGATGGCCATCTACAATCCAGGGAGAGAGGCTTCAAAAGAAATCAAGCCTGCTATAACCTTGATCTTGGACTTCTAACCTCCAGAATTGTGATAAGATAAATGTCTGTTGTTGAAGACACTCAGTTTGTCAGTGCATTGTTTTGGCAGCCCGGGCAAACTAATGCAGTGCCTGAACATAGCTGAATTTTAAAGAAAAGCAGGTGCTACCTTCCCCTAGATATCCTCCCCCAAATCATTAAGGCTACATATTGCAAATATATTTTTTAAAAATTAGAAGTTGTCAAAAAATATATGCCTTCTCAAAAGTCAACAATGACAAAAATCTTGACGTCTTTTTTAAATTAATAGTGGAAATGGTTATTTTTAAATAAATGAAATATATATTTTAAGTTGTTCCTTCCCATTATTTCTTTGAATATACAGATTCTCGGAATAAAGAATGGTTATTACCACTTACATTGGAATTTGTTTTATTTTCATAAGTTATTTTTTTTTAATTTTTTTAACGTTTATTTATTTTTGAGACAGAGAGAGACAGAGCATGAACAGGGGAGGGGCAGAGAGAGAGGGAGATACAGAATCTGAAACAGGTTCCAGGCTCTGAGCTGTCAGCACAGAGCTCGACGCGGGGCTCAAACCCACGGACTGTGAGATCATGACCTGAGCCGTAGTCGGACGCTTAACCAACCAAGCCACCCAGGCGCCCCTGGAATTTGTTTTAATCCATATGAGTGCACCCCCTTTCTCACCCACATCACTTAGTTCTTAAGCTGCCACAAATCTGTTTTAGAAAAGAGGAACATAATATATTTTCTTTTTTAGCAAAAAATTCGTGACAGACTTGATGCTAGGTATTTAAACCTATATTTCAGTAATCTTATGAATATATGCATACACCCTCATTTTTACAAATTAAGCTTGGAAATACTAGATATTTTAAGCAAACCACTTATAATTGCTAAGATATAAATAAAAACAAAGCATGTATTATTCCAAAGCTCTTGTTTTTATTGAATTGTGATGCTGTCCCTGCTTTGGGTGCATTTAAGTAATAGTCAAAGGGTATTACTGAATTTTCTTAAATGGCATGTCTTCAGTTTAGAAGTCCACATGTAGATGGAATTAATGTCAAAAGGTCACGTAGGTCATCCTTCAGTCTGGACAGGAGTCTGTAAAAACCAATTCGCCAGAGATTCAGTATGAGGGAGTGGTGCCACCTTACATAAGAGATAACACACTCTGCTTCCCTCCATTCATCTCTGTGAAAACATGCATGAAAATGGTATCTTTTCCTAACAGAACCAAGTCATCCCAGACCGAATCTGATAATCTGACCTTTTACTGACACTTTAAATAAAGTACATAAATGAATTAGCCAAAAAACGCAATAGAAAGTATCTCTACAGCAGTCCAGAATTAAAAAAGAAAAAAAAAAGTCATTGAGAGGTCTATCTTTACCATTCACTGAAATTTTAATTAAGATATGCATCCTCACTTGAACGATGCTCATTCACAGCTCAGGTGTCACTCGTACCAGTCCTAATTTACTCTTACTTGCCATTCATGTGATAAAAAGTATGATCACTATAAAGGAAAATAGGAAGGAAAAAAAAGCATGCAAGATGAGTTCACCTTTTTGCTTTTCATGTGAGAAGAGCAAATGACTAAATCTGTAGTTGCCAAAATGTGCACATATTTGTTAGAGGAGCAGCTGGTAATGTTGTATACAAGCTGCTCTCCAGAAATTAATTGTGAATATTAAGAATAATCCTGACCTGGGTCACAGCTGAGCTGATTTATTTTTTTCTCCCAGACATTTATCAGGCCTGTCTTTTCTTCCATCAAACTGAAAAGCAGGATGCCTCAGAGTTCATGATAAAAAAGCCACCAATGTATTATGGACCTATACAAGTAGACATCTGTTTAAACTCCATGCTTTGGTCTTTTCTTGATTGTAGTATGCCAAATTATGAACACCATATGAAGCATAAAATTGTTCTGGCTCACCTTCCTGGTGCAGTTAATTTATGAGAAAAAGACTCATTTATGAAAATTTATGAAAAAGACTTTAAATATCATATTAAATAAAATTTAGTAGGATATATTCGAGTAGTATAAATAGGTCTAGTGATTTAGTGTATGAACAACAAAAAAACCTATATGAAATATATTCGCTGACTATGGCAATAAAATCAATCCAAGAAAACTATTTCTAGGGACGTTTACCTAAATGTCTCTCTATTTTTGTTAATCTAATTTTTAAATCTTTATTTGTAATGAAGCAAGCTTTAGTACTTTTTCTAAATAATAGTAAATTTGTTAAAGGCATATAACTTTAATTTTGCTGTTTCTGTATGCAAACATACCATATATGTATGTTCACAATACAACCTTACTGACTTTCAAATTGTGAAATTCAGTGAATGTCAACATTGTCTTAATTTCATGTGTAAAATGGGAATATTTATGCCCAGCTGATAGAATCTTTGTGAAAACCAGTATAATATGTGTTATATATTTTGCATTTAAAAAACTCCATACAGTACAGATATTGGTATTAGGAGGTATTCAAGAATAATGTTTTAGAGCATGGTCATTGATTTCTTTAAACATATAAATCCTGCCCCATGATATTTTTTCTCCTATCAGTTTGCTCTTCAACTTCCTACAAAATTACTTAATGTTCATTCTCAATTTTACACATTCTCTGTTTATTCTCAGATTCTGAGTTCACAAATTTCCCCTCAGTTCAGCATATAGTGGTATCATTGTCATTATTTTTAAAATTGCATTACATGGGCTCTCTCCTCAACCTTTTTCCATAAGTCCCCAGAAATATTTGTATTCTTACTCCGTTCATACTTCACTCCTGCAATAATGGAAGATCCATCCCTGATCTTACTAAAGATCAATATTTCTACTTGAGTTATAACTTCCTCTGTTTTTTCTCTCTGATGACCCCGTGTATTTGCATTAAAAATTTCAAATTCAGCTAATTTAAAAGTAATTCTCTCTAAGCCATAGTAAAATGACTGGTTGTAGCCATTAAACCTATAAAATGTATAAAATTAATCAATCATGAAAACCATGATAAGAATATTAAGACATTGACTATCTAGTGTAATAATACAATAAACACAAATCAGACAGAGAATGGAAATAAGATGACATGTTAGTGCATATTTTTCTACACTTTTCTTGCTGAGATTTGGGGCCATAAAAAGTATCTAAAATTAAGAAAGTTAACAAACAAGAGGTAGTCTTGGAATAATTTTGTAAAGGGAACATGAGAAGCACTAAAAATAGTAACAATAATTAATATTAAGTGTTAATAGTTGTTAATAAATAAATATTGGGAAAAGAGAACTTGAAGAAATATAAGGAAGTATTAGTAAACTAATTTGCTCATTTTTCATAGTGGAAAATAAAGAGCAAAATAGTGCAAGCAAAAGGCAATTCCTATATCAAAACAGGAACACAGTCTTCAAAAATAGGCAAAACACTTTTTAACTTCCCAAGTGAAAGATTAGTTATAGATGTTTGAGTCTGTCATCCACTGGGAAACCACACTACAATTAAAGTATAGAAGTTCAGAAAGGAATAAACTCAAACAATGACAGAATAATAGAAGAAAGAGGCTGGGGAGGAAAAGAATCATTTTAATAAACTCACAGAAGATAGAAGACAAAGTAGATATATTTAGTTATGGATCTGCAGATAGTTATCTTGGAGTTAGGGGTCCCTAAATCCAATCACTGGAATCTTCCAAGGAGAAAGGAAAGGGAGATTCTGACAGAGAGATACACAGGAAGAAGGGTGCCCTGTGAAGGAGACAGATTGACATTATGCTGCCACAAATCAAGGAACATCTGGGGCTACCAGACGTTGAAAAGATTCTTCCCTAGAGCCTTCAGAGGCAACATGGCCTGGCTGATACCTTGAATTCATATTACTGTTTCCAGATCTGTGAGAAAACATTTCTCTTGTTTTAATCTACCCAGTTTTGTGGCAATTGGTACAGCAAGCCAAGAAACTAATATATCCATGGTGTATAAATTCTCTTTTGGAAAAAGAAAAGAAAAAAAAAATCCTCTCATGTTTCTTTTGCCTCTCTCCCCTTCCTACTTCCCATGGTGGTAGAAGTGAGGAGGTAGGTGCTGAGCATCAATGGGATAAATGACCAACTGGCAGATGGGATCTATTTTAATTCACGTTCTACAAAATGAGACCAACTTTGGCTGGCTCCACAATTTACTCTACTTCTTTGGTACGCTGTAAATTCACTCTTACATTCCCCAAGGGAATGCCTCATATCACTTTCTCTTCTCAAATCCTTTTTTCCCTTTTCGACACTTCCCTTTCATCCCAGGAGTTATCACACTGCCTTGAACAAGCAGAAGCAATCTGTATTCTTCCTCTCATTCTCTCCTCCTAGTTCAGTGAGGAGATTTGTCCTTGTTCCATGAAAACTTAGTCACTACAAATGTATACTGGATGTCATGCCCTTTTATTTTTGCAAGGACTTTTCCTCTTCAGTTAACCCATCACTGCATGGAATCATCAGACTCTCTACTTCCATTGTATCATCACTTGCAGTTCAGAAAATGCTCTTGTGTCTTTCATCCTTCACTAACAAAGCAAAATATAAAAACATCAAAAATCTGCCTTCCCCCCACATCATTCTTCAACCACAGCCCATTTTTGCTATTCCTCTTCATAAGCAGTCTTCTCAAAACCCTTATCTTTTACTTCTGAATTCCCCTCAAAACCCTTTCCTCTTATTCCTGAAATCTCCTTTCTATTCACTCAGTCATCCTTCAATTCTCTCTTCTCAACTTTTCTAGATGCTTGTTATTTACCTCTCAGCCACAATGAACAGGATTAAATCCTCTTTCCTACTAGAAAGATATTTCTCTTTTGAATGAATGTCAACAATATATATCCAATTGTCCAATTACCTGATGCTCCTTCTCAGATATGTTTGAATTACTCTTCCTTCTCTATCCAAATGTGAGAGTTACTTTGGAATATTACTTTTTTTTCTATCTCTGTTTTCTTCACAACTAATTCTACCCAAATGTAAACACCTAGTGCAAATTCATCATATCCTTACTCCAGAAACCCCTTTGTCACCTCCACTGGAAAATCTCACCATATCAAACTTAAATTTCTCAGAATATTTTCTGTAGAAAGGTCTCTGTTTGGTTCCTTATCATGAATTTCTAACATGCCAGAGTATAACTAGCATAGATTTGTCACTCAATAAAATTATTTGCATGAAAAGGTGGTTTATATAATAAATACTAAATATGGACAGTAAAATGAGATTATATTTAGTAAGATCATTGGACAGGTTTTAATAGTCATTAATATGAGGTATTACATAATGCTTAAATTTTAGTTCTGAGAAATTCTGGGTACTTATAAACTGATCACTAAAAACATTGTTTATTGACTCTCGAAATTGTTGATATGACTAGAGCCACTGTTTTTAGGCAACCGATTCACCACTTCTTGTATTCTTTTTGTACACCGTATATATTACTTGCTTGTTGTTTCTTACAGTCTGACCTCAACTACACTCAGAAAGGTCTGTCTCTTGAATACTTCTCAAAATGATCTCTGCTCCTATGCTATTAGTCATTTATGAAAGACCCAAGTCCACTCTTACCACAGTCAAGAATTAAGGGCCAAGTCAGAGATAAACTTTACTTCCAACTCAAATATTATCAAAGCATTAATTCCAAAATAAATTAACTCTTTGCCATCCATTTTATCATTTTCTAAATCTTAAACATTCTCAATAAAGTACTACAATCCATGATAAAATAAAACATAGTCAAATGTAACAACCACTAAGTATTTCTTAAAGTTTGTTTAAGATAGTTTTTCTTACCATCGCCTCTCTGTTTAAATGGTTTCTACTTACAGGTTTATAAATAGAAACATTAAATAACACCACAATATTGTAAAACATATTACAATGGCCAGATCATGTTATATTTATTACTCCACATTTAGCACTGGCCCTTCCACATAGCAAGCATAAAATAAAATAAATATCATCAGAAGTATTTGTTTTATCCATCATCAAAAACAATGTTTATCTTAAATGCCTGAGTATGACTGCTCTGCTATTATAATAGGCACTAAGCTTCTCAAAATAGACATTTCTTTCCATGTAACTAAATATTTAGATGGTTACTTTAAAGCATTTGGCCCTAAGAAGGGCTGATAGTTCATCAGATCAAGAACCAGAGTCAACATTCCATGGGCCTTACCGACTTTCAATTTATTTGTATAATTCAAAGCAGCTAATAGCTTTATGTTGTGTGTGAGAGGAAAAAAAAAATAACGACTTGCATGGTATTGCTAAAATCTGTCAGGAGACCCATACATTAAGGATAGAAAGATTAATATCTTTTGTGAGCTGGATTACTTACAGAGGGACAAGCTAGATGAATAAAAAGAACATAGGTTCTTATTTGTAGATATGTATAAATCACATAAATGCTGCAAACTGATTTTTAGTTTAAAGTAAATGTTAGTGACTCTCTGATTGCCTATGTGACCTAAAAAAAGACTATAAAAATAAAGTATTTTTAGGCCCCCAAATTTGCCCTATAATAGAACACACAGTGTCCATTCACTGAGGCCTACATATTCCTGACTAAAGGAGGCAAACAGAGTGCTGAGGAAAAGGCTGTCTCCTCAGATGCACACACACCCTGGCATACCTCAGGGCCATAAGTGTGGTGTCAACTCCTGAGAGATAGCACAAAAAACTACCAAAACAGTCCTTTCATAGAACTGACATGAACTAAGCTCTCGACATAGTAAGGGCACATAAAGAGTAAGTAAATTTATCAAATGTCTTGAATAATTCATTAATCATTTTAATAATTTTTTTTCATCATTTACCATTTGCATATGTCCTCCATATATATAATTGTTCAGTAATACTGATGAATTCACTCAGGGACCTGTACCAACAAAGTAACCCAGGGCCTAAGATTACAAACCAAATGATTCCAGACATCATCCTGGTGCTTTATTTTCATGTTATTATGCTATTCAATATGCTGGACCCAGGTTGATAGTTCGGTATTTGTTATTCAATAATCTCACAAGATACTGAAGGTATACAAATGCAGAGAGAAATGGTAGGTGTCCAAAATCTATTTAGTCTGCTCAATTTGTGATTATCTGTATGTGCTTTTAGGAATTTTAGGAATTTGGAAGTACCACAACTTTACTTGACCACGATTTGGCATAATTGGTATTTAGGCTATCTCTGTTTAAGCCAGCCTTGATTTAAAAACTGTAGAGTTCTGGGGCGCCTGGATGACTCAGTCAGTTAAGTGTCAGATTTCCGTTCAGGCCATGATGTCACAGTTCATGAGTTCGAGCCCCCTGTAGTGCTCTGTACTGACAGCGAGGAGCCTGGAGCTCATGCTTTCTTTTCATGCTCTGTCTCCTTCTCTCAAACGTAAATAAACATTAAAAAATTTTTAGGGGTGCCTAGGTGGCTCAGTCGGTTGAGCATCTGATAGCTGATAGTTGGCTACTGATAGCCCCCTTAGTTATTGATATATCTATCTTGGCCATTGTTGACTTCCTTTACATTTTTTTTTTACATAAAGTTTATTTGTTTTGTATCTGTCTAATTTATTAATACACAGGAAGCTGGCACTTTTAGTGTTTTTGTTTCTTTTTTTTTTTTTTTAATTTTTTTTTTTTCAACATTTATTTATTTTTGGGACAGAGAGAGACAGAGCATGAACGGGGGAGGGGCAGAGAGAGAGGGAGACACAGAATCGGAAACAGGCTCCAGGCTCTGAGCCATCAGCCCAGAGCCTGATGCGGGGCTCGAACTCACGGGCCGCGAGATCGTGACCTGGCTGAAGTCGGACGCTTAACCGACTGCGCCACCCAGGCGCCCCAGTGTTTTTGTTTCTAAACAGCAACTACAAAGAAACAAAAAAGAAATCTGTTGAAAGTATCATTGAAAACTAGGACAGTTTTAATAATTACAAGTTTCGGCTGAAGTCATAATTGGTTTATGTTTCATAATCCATCCATAATCTTAATCTTCCTAAAAAGAAACAGAGTGTATTTCTGTATTAATGAAGTTTGTTTATTTTTTATGTTTATTAATACCTCATCTTATTTCATAAAAGACTATAGGAGGTTAAATGCACTCAGTTGTAAACCAAAGTAAGGCGTGAAGAAAGCATAAAACACCATTGTTCATTTGAGCATAGTAAAGTCCTGCTTAAATTCTTTAATCCATTCGATCCTAATAATAATACTCACCAACCTCCCCATGCTGAACTACAATCATTAATTATCATGTCCTTCTTTGTGGTTTTAAATGGAAAAATGGTTATCTTCTTAAATATTTGTAAAACTATAAACAAAGTGGCTTAAATACAGTATTAAGGCTATTCTTTGGCTCCTGAGGGTAAATGGATTATGGACTCAGAACAGCTATCACATTGTAAGTCGCAAATCCTGAGTTTTGGCTGCGGTTAAAATGTCCATTTGTGCTATTCACTAATTTCCCATATGAATAATGCATAGTAGGCTTTAGAAAATGAAAACAACGTTAATAATGGCAAGGGAGTGTCTGAATTCTGTCAGTCATCAAAAATCTTAATTATATCAGCACAGTACTCCATTATTACTGAAAAATATATCTGCTTCATCTATTTAGAATTTACAATAAATTAGTTTCTATTAATTAGTTATTATTTAGAAAATTATGTGTTCCACTCCAAATAGATAACATGAACTGTGCATTTACATTGGAAAAATAATCATTAAAATATTAAAGCAGTTCAATTCACTTAGTCAAACAGTCTGAGTTTTCTATCATGGTGAATGAATGTGGTATATGTGTGGCATATGGTATGCGGTTTCAATATCAAATAGTTTACTATTAAACTAATATCATATAGGTTTTTTTAATGCAACTAAAATTATTTGTCACCCTGGTTTTCTTCCCATACAGCCAGATTACAATCCTTGTATAGTTATGTGGTTGAGGTGGATCAAAATAATTTTGTGTGTATAAACCCAATCCTAATCATGTTAGCTACTAATTAAATTAAATGTTCTGTTTAATTTAACCATTAGAGTGATGAAATACTTTTATCACTGATATTGTACCTATAAGATCTTTCTTTTTTTACATTCTTCAGCATAATATTTCTAAGTCTTCACATTAATAGTTAAAGAGCTATGAGCAATAATTAAATAGCTAATCACTATTGCAAAAGTGACAATGTGATATACTAAAATGTAATTATTGTATCTAGTGTTCACTTGAGGATCTATTTTGTATCTAGTTTCCTGTGGTTTCTTTTATCTATATTCATTCTCTTTGGTCTTGATGTCTTCTTCATGATTCTTCTCTGTATGTCTCTCTCCTTTAACTCTGGGTGTACATTTTTCTTTTCATGTATCTATTGTTATCCCTTGACCATTCCCACAATCTATGTGTACCTTTCCTTTGCTCATTCTCTGTCAATACTAGTTGTTAAATTTTATGCAAACAGCCAATGGATTAATAGAAAGAAATCTGTGGATGCAATGACAATAATTAGGCCTATGGATTTTGAAGAAAAGGAGAGTAATCTAGCATAATCATCAGTCATTTGCAATGTATGAATAACCCTGGCTTTTCTCCTGATGCCTTTTTTTTTCCCAGTCACTTGCTATATCCTAATAGACTAATAGCTGGTTATTCCAAAAATACTTGAACTCAGCATATCAAAATTGAAACACTTTACTTCTCCGTCCTATTCTTTATTACCTATACTTTTCTCTGATACCATTATACATATCCAGATACACAACTTCAGAGAATTTGGACCACCTTTAACTACTTTTTTGCTTTGCTACATTTAATGGTCACCAAGATTTTAATATATCCTTCTTTCCTCCATTCCAATGGCACTGCCTTAGCTACACCAACTCATCACTTGATTAAATTATCACACTTCCATTTTCAATGTTAATTGCCTCCAATGTCTATGACTTTTCAATTTAGTCTTTACTCTAGCGTTATCATTCAAAAGTTTAGATCTTTTGCAGATGGCAGGCTCTTCTAAGTGTTTTGCATGTGTTTATATGTTTTAACCTTCACAACATTTTACTTAACAAGTTGCTTGACATAAAAGACCTTTCCAGTTAGGCCAAACAATATTTTAAATTACTCTTTTTTTTTTTTAATTATTGAGATGTAGCTGATACATAATATTGTGTAAGTTTAAGGAGTACAATGGGTTGATTTGATATACTTATGTGGGGAATAAGCTTAGGAATTCCCTGAACTTGCACCTATGGGTTAACAAGGCATAAAGAATTAGAAAGAACCAGGATGAATACAACAAAGATTGGGTAAACGAGATTAGGTATTCAGGGCAGAAATGCCTTCCAATTTAGTACAATAGCAGAAAGCTGCTTTCACAGGAAGGAAGGACAAAAACAGGAAAACAGGACTTTAGATCTCAACAGAGCTAGTTGCCCAGAGGAGGGCTAATTAGCAAAAGAAAGGTGCCTTGTTGACCCTGAGGTAGCATGCTCTGTCTTTCTTGTCCCTTAGGCAAGTTTAGGCAAACAGAGGTGGCACCTCATGTCTGCTGTAAGCAACCTTCTGCCCAGCCCACCAAAATTTTATTTTGTATTGACTCAAACCCCAACACCACATATCTTCAAAATCCCCTTTCCCCCAAACCCAGGAGTTAATGTTCATGGCCTCATTGTCTCTTTGTGCATGCCCATCATGCTTGTAAGCCTTCTCATCCTAATACAAAAGGAGCAAGGACCCTTACACAGGGCTCTTGTCTCCTCCCTCTCTTGCATTTTAATCCTGTGTCTGCTCTCTTGCTGGAAAAGAGAGAACTCCAGACCCAGAGTCTACGACACATTTATATATTGTAATATGATTAGCACCCTAGTGTTAGCTAACACCTCCCTCACATTATATAATTATCATCTTATTTTTATGGTGAGAACATTTAAGATTTAGTCTCATGGCAACTTTTGAGTATATTATAACAGAATGTTAACTATAAACACAATTCTGTACATTAGATCTCCAGAACTTATTCATCTTCTAACACAAGTGCACCCTTTAACCAACATCTCCCCATTCCCCACTCCCCACAACCATCACTGGTAACTACAATTCTATTCTGTTTCTATGAGTTGACCATTTCAATATTCCACATATAAGTGATATCACACAGTATTTGTCTTTCTCTGATTTATTTCATTTAGCATAATACCATCAAGTTCCATGTGGTTGCAAATGGCAGAATTTCCTTTTTTCCCATAGCTGAATAATATCTCATTGTATTTACATATATACAATGTGTACTTTATCCACTCATCTGTGACAA
Organism: Prionailurus bengalensis; assembly: GCF_016509475.1. Taxonomy (NCBI): domain Eukaryota; kingdom Metazoa; phylum Chordata; class Mammalia; order Carnivora; family Felidae; genus Prionailurus; species Prionailurus bengalensis. Next base: position 31,883,978 of record NC_057343.1, on the reverse strand, counting down.
ACACTTAGGTTGTTTTCACATCATAGCTATTGTGAATAATGCAATAATAAATATAAGAACAAAGATACATTTTCGATACCTTGTTTTTAATTCTTTTGGATATATACTCAGAAGTGGGATTGCTGGATCATATGGTAGTTCTATTTTTAATTTTTTGAGAAAACTTCATACTGTTTTCCACATTAACTATGACAATTTACATTCCTACTAACAGTGCACAAACGTTCCCTTTTCTCCACATCCTCACGAACACTTGTTATCTCTTGTCTTTTTTATTTTTCTGACTTCTAAATAGGATTGTTTGGGTTCTTTTTGTTTTGTTTTGTTTTTAAGTTTTTGAGTTATTTATATATTTTAGATATTAATCCTTATCAGATACATGGTTTGCAAATATTTCCTCCTGTTCCATAGGTTGCCTTTTCATCTTGTTGATTGTTTCTTTGGCTGAGTAAGGTTTCTTAGTTTAATGTAGTTCATTGGTTTATTTTTTGCTTTTGTTGCTTGTGCTTTCTCTGTCATATCCAAAAAATTGTTACCAAGACCAATGCCATGAAGCTTTTTCCCTAAGAGTTTTATGGGTTCAGATCTTATGCTTAGGACTTTAATCAATTTCAAGTTAATTTTTGTGATTGGTATAAAATAAAGGTCCAATTTAATTTTTCTGTATGTGGTTATCTAGTTTTCCCAATACTATTTATTGAAGATACTGTCCTTTCCCCCATTATTATTCTTGGCTCTCTTGTCAAATATTGGTGACTATATACAATGGTTTATTTTTGGGCTCTTCATTCTGTTCCATTGGTCTATTTGTATATTTTATGCCAGTACCATACTGTTTTGACTACTATAGCTTTGTAGTATAGTTCAGGAAAATATGGAAATATGGAAGTCAGGAAATATGATGTCACTAGCTTTGTTTTTCTTTCTCAAAACTTTTTTTGTCCATTCAGGGTCTTTTGTGGTTCCATACAAATTTTAAGATTATTTTTTATTTCTGTGAAAAATTCCATTTAAATTCTGATAGGTACTACACTGATCTGTTTGGGTAGTATGGATATTTTAACAATATTAATTTTTCCAATCCATTTACATGGGATATCTTTCCATTTGTTAGTGTCTCCTTCAATTTTTTTCATCAGAATCTTCTGGTTTTCATTGTATAGATCTTTTACTCCCTTGGCTAAATTTATTTATATGTATTCTACTGTTTTCATATTATTATAAATGGAACTGTTTTTTAAATTTCCCTTTCCAATTGTTTGTTGTTAGTGTATAGAAATGCAATGGCAAATAAAAACATTGGGTCATTAATAAAAAGTCTCCCAACAAGGAAAACCCCAGACCAGATGGTTTAACTAGTAAATTCTACTAAACCTTTAAAGAGGAGCTAATGCCAATTCTTCTCAAGCTCTTTCAAAATTTAAGGGTAGGAAACATTCCAAAACTCATTTTATGAGGCTAGAATTACCCTGATACCACGTTAGATAAGGACACTGGAAGAAAAGAAAACTACAGACCAATATCCTTGATCAATATAGATGCAAAAATTCCTTTTTTAAAGTAATTTCACTAAAAAACTTTTTCATTGTATTTATTTTAGAGGGATAGAGAAAGAGAGCACACCTGGGAGAGAGGGGCAGAAGGGGGAGAGAGAGGGGGAGAGAGAGAGAGAGAGAGAGAGAGAGAGAATCTCATGCAGGCCCCACACTCAGTGTGGAGCCTGACACGTAGCTGATCCCATGGTACTGGGATCATGACCTGTGTCAAATTCAAGAGTTGGATACATAAGCAATGGAGCCACCTAGGCACCCCTAGAGGTAAAAATCTTAACACAGTATTAGCAAACCTAATTAAACAGTGTATTAAAAGAATCATATGCCATGATCAAGTAAGATTAATACCTGGGATGCAAGGATGGCCCAAGATACACAAGTCAATAAATGAGATATACCACATTAAAAGGATAAAAGATAAAAATCATATTATCTTCATAGATGCAAAAAAAAGCATTTGACAAATACAAAATTTATTCATAATAAAACCTTCAACAACTTGGTTATAGAAGAAACATACCTCAACATAATAAACACCATATATGAAACACCCACAGCTAGTATCAAAATGGTGAAACATTGAAAGATTTTCCTCTAAGATAAGGAACAAGACAAGGGTACCCAGTCTCACCACTTTTACTCAACAAGGACTTGAAGTCCTAGGTGGAACAATTAGACAAGATAAAGAAATAAAAGTCATCTAGGGGAGTTGCGGCAAGATGGCGGCTTAGGAGGACGCTGGGCTCACCGCACGTCCTGCTGATCACTTAGATTCCATCTACATCTGCCTAAATAACCCAGAAAACCGCCAGAGGATTAGCAGAACAGAGTCGCCGGAGCCAAACGCAGACGAGAGGCCCACGGAAGAGGGTAGGAAGGGCGGCGAGGCGGTGCGCGCTCCACAGACTGGCGGGAGGGAGCCGGGGCGGAGGGGCGGCTCGCCGGCCAAGCAGAGCCACCGAGTCTGGCTTGCAAAAGCGGAGGGGCCTTACGGACTGTGTTCCCACAACAAGCGCGACTTAGCGTCTGGGAGGTCATAAGTTAACAGCTCTGCTCGGAAAGCGGGAAGGCTGGAGGACAAAGGGAGGGAGAGCTGCTGAGCCCCCTGACAACAGAGCTCAGTTTGGTGGGGAACAAAGGCGCTCGCCAGCGCCATCTCCCCCGCCCATCCCCCAGCCGAAATCCCAAAGGGAACTGGTTCCTGCCAGGGAACTTGCTCGCTCCGCGCAAACACCCAACTCTGCGCTTCGGCGGAGCCAAACCTCCAGCAGCGGATCTGACTCCCTCCCGCTGCCACAGGGCCCCTCCTGAAGTGGATCACCTAAGGAGAAGCAAGCTAAGCCTGCCCCTCCTGCCCCCGAGCACCTTGCCTACCCACCCCAGCTAATACGCCAGATCCCCAGCATCACAAGCCTGGCAGGGTGCAAGTAGCCCAGACGAGCCACACCACCCACCCCACAGTGAATCCCGCCCCTAGGAGAGGGGAAGAGAAGGCACACACCAGTCTGACTGTGGCCCCAGCGGTGGGCTGGGGGCAGACATCAGGTCCGACTGCGGCCCCGCCCACCAACTCCAGTTATACACCACAGCACAGGGGAAGTGCCCTGCAGGTCCTCACCACGCCAGGGACTATCCAAAATGACCAAGCGGAAGAATTCCCCTCAGAAGAATCTCCAGGAAATAACAACAGCTAATGAGCTGATCAAAAAGGACTTAAATAACATAACAGAAAGTGAATTTAGAATAATAGTCATAAAATTAATCGCTGGGCTTGAAAACAGTATACAGGACAGCAGAGAATCTCTTGCTACAGAGATCAAGGGACTAAGGAACAGTCACGAGGAGCTGAAAAACGCTTTAAACGAAATGCATAACAAAATGGAAACCACCACAGCTCGGCTTGAAGAGGCAGAGGAGAGAATAGGTGAACTAGAAGATAAAGTTATGGAAAAAGAGGAAGCTGAGAAAAAGAGAGATAAAAAAATCCAGGAGTATGAGGGGAAAATTAGAGAACTAAGTGATACACTAAAAAGAAATAATATACGCATAATTGGTATCCCAGAGGAGGAAGAGAGAGGGAAAGGTGCTGAAGGGGTACTTGAAGAAATCATAGCTGAGAACTTCCCTGAACTGGGGAAGGAAAAAGGCATTGAAATCCAAGAGGCACAGAGAACTCCCTTCAGACGTAACTTGAATCGATCTTCTGCACGACATATCATAGTGAAACTGGCAAAATACAAGGATAAAGAGAAAATTCTGAAAGCAGCAAGGGGTAAACGTGCCCTCACATATAAAGGGAGACCTATAAGACTCGTGACTGATCTCTCTTTTGAAACTTGGCAGGCCAGAAAGAATTGGCACGAGATTTTCAGGGTGCTAGACAGAAAAAATATGCAGCCAAGAATCCTTTATCCAGCAAGTCTGTCATTTAGAATAGAAGGAGAGATAAAGGTCTTCCCAAACAAACAAAAACTGAAGGAATTTGTCACCACTAAACCAGCCCTACAAGAGATCCTAAGGGGGACCCTGTGAGACAAAGTCCCAGAGACATCACTATAAGCATAAAACATACAGACATCACAATGACTCTAAACCCGTATCTTTCTATAATAACACTGAATGTAAATGGATTAAATGCGCCAACCAAAAGACATAGGGTATCAGAATGGATAAAAAAACAAGACCCATCTATTTGCTGTCTACAAGAGACTCATTTTAGACCTGAGGACACCTTTAGATTGAGAGTGAGGGGATGGAGAACTATTTATCATGCGACTGGAAGCCAAAAGAAAGCTGGAGTAGCCATACTTATATCAGACAAACTAGACTTTAAATTAAAGGCTGTAACAAGAGATGAAGAAGGACATTATATAATAGTTACAGGGTCTATCCATCAGGAAGAGCTAACAATTATAAATGTCTATGCACCGAATACCGGAGCCCCCAAATATATAAAACAATTACTCATAAACATAAGCAACCTTATTGATAAGAATGTGGTAATTGCAGGGGACTTTAATACACCACTTACAGAAATGGATAGATCATCTAGACACACGGTCAATAAAGAAACAAGGGCCCTGAATGAGACATTGGATCAGATGGACTTGACAGATATATTTAGAACTCTGCATCCCAAAGCAACAGAATATACTTTCTTCTCGAGTGCACATGGAACATTCTCCAAGATAGATCATATACTGGGTCACAAAACAGCCCTTCATAAGTTTACAAGAATTGAAATTATACCATGCTTACTTTCAGACCACAATGCTATGAAGCTTGAAATCAACCACAGAAAAAAGTCTGGAAAACCTCCAAAAGCATGGAGGTTAAAGAACACCCTACTAACGAATGAGTGGGTCAACCAGGCAATTAGAGAAGAAATTAAAAAATATATGGAAACAAACGAAAATGAAAATACAACAATCCAAACGCTTTGGGACGCAGCAAAGGCAGTCCTGAGAGGAAAATACATTGCAATCCAGGCCTATCTCAAGAAACAAGAAAAATCCCAAATACAAAATCTAACAGCACACCTAAAGGAACTAGAAGCAGAACAGCAAAGGCAGCCTAAGCCCAGCAGAAGAAGAGAAATAATAAAGATCAGAGCAGAAATAAACAATATAGAAACTAAAAAAACTGTAGAGCAGATCAACGAAACCAAGAGTTGGTTTTTTGAAAAAATAAACAAAATTGACAAACCTCTAGCCAGGCTTCTCAAAAAGAAAAGGGAGATGACCCAAATAGATAAAATCATGAATGAAAATGGAATTATTACAACCAATCCCTCAGAGATACAAACAATTATCAGGGAATACTATGAAAAATTATATGCCAACAAATTGGACAACCTGGAAGAAATGGACAAATTCCTGAACACCCACACTCTTCCAAAACTCAATCAGGAGGAAATAGAAAGCTTGAACAGACCCATAACCAGTGAAGAAATTGAATCGGTTATCAAAAATCTCCCAACAAATAAGAGTCCAGGACCAGATGGCTTCCCAGGGGAGTTCTACCAGACGTTTAAAGCAGAGATAATACCTATCCTTCTCAAGCTATTCCAAGAAATAGAAAGGGAAGGAAAACTTCCAGACTCATTCTATGAAGCCAGTATTACTTTGATTCCTAAACCAGACAGAGACCCAGTAAAAAAAGAGAACTACAGGCCAATATCCCTGATGAATATGGATGCAAAAATTCTCAATAAGGTACTAGCAAATCGAATTCAACGGCATATAAAAAGAATTATTCACCATGATCAAGTGGGATTCATTCCTGGGATGCAGGGCTGGTTCAACATTCGCAAATCAATCAACGTGATACATCACATTAACAAAAAAAAAGAGAAGAACCATATGATCCTGTCAATCGATGCAGAAAAGGCCTTCGACAAAATCCAGCACCCTTTCTTAATAAAAACCCTTGAGAAAGTCGGGATAGAAGGAACATACTTAAAGATCATAAAAGCCATTTATGAAAAGCCCACAGCTAACATCATCCTCAACGGGGAAAAACTGAGAGCTTTTTCCCTGAGATCAGGAACACGACAAGGATGCCCACTCTCACCGCTGCTGTTTAACATAGTGCTGGAAGTTCTAGCATCAGCAATCAGACAACAAAAGGAAATCAAAGGCATCAAAATTGGCAAAGATGAAGTCAAGCTTTCGCTTTTTGCAGATGACATGATATTATACATGGAAAATCCGATAGACTCCACCAAAAGTCTGCTAGAACTGATACATGAATTCAGCAAAGTTGCAGGATACAAAATCAATGTACAGAAATCAGTTGCATTCTTATACACTAACAATGAAGCAACAGAAAGACAAATAAAGAAACTGATCCCATTCACAATTGCACCAAGAAGCATAAAATACCTAGGAATAAATCTAACCAAAGATGTAAAGGATCTGTATGCTGAAAACTATAGAAAGCTTCTGAAGGAAATTGAAGAAGATTTAAAGAAATGGAAAGACATTCCCTGCTCATGGATTGGAAAAATAAATATTGTCAAAATGTCAATACTACCCAAAGCTATCTACACATTCAATGCAATCCCAATCAAAATTGCACCAGCATTCTTCTCGAAACTAGAACAAGCAATCCTAAAATTCATATGGAACCACAAAAGGCCCCGAATAGCCAAAGGAATTTTGAAGAAGAAGACCAAAGCAGGAGGCATCACAATCCCAGACTTTAGCCTCTACTACAAAGCTGTCATCATCAAGACAGCATGGTATTGGCACCAAAACAGACACATAGACCAATGGAATAGAATAGAAACCCCAGAACTAGACCCACAAACGTATGGCCAACTCATCTTTGACAAAGCAGGAAAGAACATCCAATGGAAAAAAGACAGCCTCTTTAACAAATGGTGCTGGGAGAACTGGACAGCAACATGCAGAAGGTTGAAACTAGACCACTTTCTCACACCATTCACAAAAATAAACTCAAAATGGATAAAGGACCTAAATGTGAGACAGGAAACCATCAAAACCTTAGAGGAGAAAGCAGGAAAAGACCTCTCTGACCTCAGCCGTAGCAATCTCTTACTCGACACATCCCCAAAGGCAAGGGAATTAAAAGCAAAAGTGAATTACTGGGACCTTATGAAGATAAAAAGCTTCTGCACAGCAAAGGAAACAACCAACAAAACTAAAAGGCAACCAACGGAATGGGAAAAGATATTCGCAAATGACATATCGGACAAAGGGCTAGTATCCAAAATCTATAAAGAGCTCACCAAACTCCACACCCGAAAAACAAATAACCCAGTGAAGAAATGGGCAGAAAACATGAATAGACACTTCTCTAAAGAAGACATCCGGATGGCCAACAGGCACATGAAAAGATGTTCAGCGTCGCTCCTTATCAGGGAAATACAAATCAAAACCACACTCAGGTATCACCTCACGCCAGTCAGAGTGGCCAAAATGAACAAATCAGGAGACTATAGATGCTGGAGAGGATGTGGAGAAACGGGAACCCTCTTGCACTGTTGGTGGGAATGCAAATTGGTGCAGCCGCTCTGGAAAGCAGTGTGGAGGTTCCTCAGAAAATTAAAAATAGACCTACCCTATGACCCAGCAATAGCACTGCTAGGAATTTATCCAAGGGATACAGGAGCACTGATGCATAGGGCCACTTGTACCCCAATGTTCATAGCAGCACTCTCAACAATAGCCAAATTAATGGAAAGAGCCTAAATGTCCATCAACTGATGAATGGATAAAGAAATTGTGGTTTATATACACAATGGAATATTACGTGGCAATGAGAAAAAATGAAATATGGCCTTTTGTAGCAACGTGGATGGAACTGGAGAGTGTGATGCTAAGTGAAATAAGCCATACAGAGAAAGACAGATACCATATGGTTTCACTCTTATGTGGATCCTGAGAAACTTCACAGGAACCCATGGGGGGGGGGGGGGGAAGGAAAAAAAAAAAGGTTAGAATGGGAGAGAGCCAAAGCATAAGAGACTTAAAAACTGAGAACAAACTGAGGGTTGATGGGGGGTGGGAGGGAGGAGAGGGTGGGTGATGGGTATTGAGGAGGGCACCTTTTGGGATGAGCACTGGGTGTTGTATGGAAACCAATTTGTCAACAAATTTCATAAAAAAAAAAAAAAGAAATAAAAGTCATCTAAATCAGAAAGGAAGAAGTAAAATTGTCTCTGCAGTTGACATGATTTTATATACAGAGTCTTAAAGACTCAACCAAAAAACTGTTGGAATTAATCATCAAATTCAGTAAAGTTGCAGGATATAAAATCAACATCCAGTGATTCTTAAGTGCTCAACTTAGCATATAGCAAGCACCTAATAAATTCATGTTCAGATGATAATCATTTTGGATTTATGCTGATGCCAATCCAGAAATCTGTGATATTGTTTTGTTGCAGAACACTTTCATTTTTGTCTATAGAAATTTTTGTAATTTTTGCTCTATTAAAGGGTTACCATACATTCAGAAGAAGTAAAAAAAATTATAATTGTTAAATTTTCTTACAATAAACTCTTAAATTTTGTAAGATAAAGTGTTTTAAATTATGCTAACTTCAGAGACTTTAAAAATATTATATCGTATTGATTATTTCACCATTTTATTTCAGACATATAGCCAACCATGATTGCTGTGATGTTATTTCATCCAATGAAATATTTCTGAAATTATGGTGTTTTATATGTACATTAATGATTTTTGGCATCTTTTGTGGATTTATATATTAATACTTTTTGAATCAACACATTTTTTGGTCAGATAAATTTGTTTTATGTGTAAACCTGTTTATTATCATAAATAGTAAATGAGTATAATTTTATTATAAAAATATTTATATATGTAATATATAATTTTTATATATACTTACATACAAACATTATATACATATGAGCATTTACATATACATGTATATAATGTATAGGAATAGCTTGGTTTAGATAAATTCTCTTATATTAACAATGATACATTCTGGACAGAAATTTAAAAATAAAACAACCATTTGAAAACATTGAAAAGTGACAAAATGCACGTAGATACTATAGGAAATTTGGCCCATGAAATAGGACTCACATTGGGTAAGATTAAATTCTCTATGAAGATAATTTCTTGTTTATCCAGAGCTGGGTGCTTAGAATTAAAAATTGGGCTAAGGACTTGAATAGAAATTTCTACAAAGAAGGCATGCAAATGACAAACAGATATTTTAAAAGATGCTCAATGTCACTTATCTTCTTCAGAGAAATGTAAATCAAAACCACATTGAGAAATCATTTCACCCTTTCCAGGATGGCTATTATTAAAAAAAAAAAAAAAGGATGATAAGTGTTGGCAAAGATGTGGAGAAATTGGAGCCCTTGCACACTGTTGGTGGAAATGCAAAATGACACAGCCATTGTGGAAAACAGTCCAAAGTTTTTTCAATAAATTAAAAATATAACTGCTGTATTACTCAGCCATTCCACTTCTGGGTATTTATCCAAATAACTGAAATTAGGATCCGAAGAGATATTAGTTCTTCCATGTTCATTTCAGCACCATTTACAATAACCAATATATGGAAACAAGCAAAACGTCCATTAATGGATAAACAGTTAAAGAAAATGTGGTTTTATATTATATTCATAATGAAATATTATTCAGCCATTGAAAAGAAGGAAATTCTGCAATAAGCAACAACATGGGTGAACCTTGAAGATATTATATAAATGAAATAAGTCAGTCACAGAAAGACAAATACTGCATGCTTCCAGTTACATGAATTTTCTAAAGTTGTCAAATTCATAGAATCAAAGAGTGGAATCCTGGTGATTGCCAGGAGCTGAGGGAAAGGAGAAATGGGTATCTACTAATGAACAGGCATAAAGTTTCACTTAAGAAAAATGAATAACTTCCAAAGATCTGTACAACATTCTATCTATGGTCAAAAATAATATATTGCACTCAATTTCTTAAGAGGGTATGTTTTATATTAAGTGCTTTTACTATAATAAAATTAAAAAATGAAAGTAAATTGCCAGAATGGAAGAAAAGAAATTCAGTCCATTAATATGTACTTTATTATTGAAGCACTTTATTAGAACGTGGCATGAAGAAACTTTCTGGGGTGATTAAAGCATTCCATATGTAGGTAGAAGTGATGAATACACTTTATAAAGTCTACAAACTTTACCTTTAATATCTGTACATTCATTCTCTGTAAATTCTGCCTCAAATAATATCTGTGTGTGTATATATATTTATTTATATTATATAACTATCTCTGTATGTGCAAAGAGGTGTATATATTATATATATGTTATATTTTTATACAAGGTGTAGATATATATGTAAATACAGATATATGTGAGTATAAATGCACTGCAAGGGCCTTCATTACCAATGTTCTTTCTTTCTTTTTTTTTAACCAATGTTCTTTATATGAATGTGTACATATGTGTGTATGTATGGTAGTGAAGTGGAATACAAGTGTATGATGATGATCAAGACATTTATCCATAATCTTGACTGTGTAAGAACTTGGGTAATGATACTACCAGAGTACAAAGTTCATATACAGACCTCATGACAAAGACTGCATATCTCTGGGGATTTTGAACTTGGAATTAAGTCATTGAGTGAGACTTTGAATTCTACTCCCTGGAATAGGTAAATATGGTCTAGGAGTGAGGGGAAGTAAAAAGTTACCTGATGGACAGAAGAACGGACTGACAGAAACAGTACTGTCCAGTCACCAAATCTCTTTCCCTTTTTCTCCTCTGCATGCCATTAGAAAACAGTTCCCAGCAATTTTATTTTTAATTAGCTGGGGCCATGTGGCTGAGATCTAACCAACGGAATATGCAGAGCCCTAATATTTCCCTGTGGCTCTCTATATTTTGTAGCTTATCTTACTAGATGCAGATTATCTATTATAGATTCTGAGGCACAAGAAATGGCAAAGCCATACAATGGAAAAACTGTGAGCTTGGGGCACCTGAGGGGCTTAGTTGGTTAAGCATTTGACTCTTGATTTTGGCTCAGGTCTTTCAGTTCGTGGGTTTTGGCCCCACATCGGGCTCTGCGCTGGTAGTGTGGAGCCTGCTTGGGATTCTCTCTCTCTCTCTCTCTCTCTCTCTCTCTCTTCTCCTGCCCTGCTCACTCTTGCTGTCTCTTTCTCAAAATAATTAAACTTTAAACAAACAAAAATTGTGAGTCTCTGAATGAATGACTGGTTGAATTGGTTATTCCAGTGATTTCTATGATCTACAGTAGACTATGAAGTCAATGAAAAATAGGCATTTATTATTCATTTTGGAAGTTTATATACCAGTAACTATAAAAAAAGTAACTGATTTTATATTTTAGTTTTATCTTTGCCTTTTATTAGGATTCATACGTTCCTAATAGAAGATATAATTCCTTGTTAAAAATTTTCTAGACTTTCAGGCATGAGAGAAAAAAACATTATAATAAAAGTTATATACAAACATATTTTTTGGCTATATTTATATGTATATATAGTGGACCACATATATACATTATATCTGTAAACTCTGTATAGTTATGTTAAGATAAATATAGTCATATATAATTTGTATTGTGCTCTTCATTGAAACAAATTAATATCACAATTATTTATATACTGTGATATATATTTATATATTTATTTATTTCTCATAGATAATACTATCACATGTCTCATATAAAATCAACATTTTACATATAAATCAATACTACCTGAAAAATCAAATAAATATTTGTTTTATGTTGAACAACAAATGGGGGTCTATCACGGTGAATTTCCCATGGAAGACTGCGTCTTAGTGTCTATATACAAACTTAGTCTATTTTTCTCAAATTTAAATGTATAAACTCTTACCAATTCCCCATACTCCAATTTCTATTATGTAAAAAATTCATCAAAAAGAGGTTTTACTACCACCACCATCACCATACAATTTCTAAGACATCAGTTTTCTTACTGCCCTGATGTTTTACATCAAAATTAAACTGAATTACTAATGCATGTTAACTATCATAGTCTTCTGAGTTTATGAAACCACTTAGTGTCATCTCTATGGGAGCCCCAAGAATCCAAAGAAATTATAGGCATCCTACTTAGTGCCCTATGTAGTGACAGATAATTTTTTAATTAAAGAAGACTCTAATGTAACAACCTTACATTGCCACTCAAGTGGTGTATTCTCAGATAATATATGGAAGCTCCTTTGGGGCAAAGCATCAACCAAAAAATTGCCTCTGTATCATCCTATGACTGCAGTCATGTGTGGGGTTATGGAATTTACCACCAGACACATGTGGCTATGAATGTTCCTTTGGTCATGGAAAGAAAATTATCTTGCGGTATGGTAAAAATCTTAGGAGAAATCGGTATTGTGCCAGAGGTTTGATAAAGGTAGCAAAGTGGGAGCACCTGGGTGGCTCAGTCTGTTAAGCGTCTGACTTCAACTCAGGTCATAATCTCATGGTTTCAGGAGTTCAAGCCCCACATTGGGCTCTGTGCACTAACCTTGCAGAGCCTGCTTGGGATTCTCTCTTTCTCTTTCTCTGCCCCTCCCCCACTCATGCTTTCTCTGTCTCTCTCAAAATAAATAAATAATAAAATAATAATAATTTTAGAAAGGTAGCAAAGTGGTATCCTTGGTTCATTCTGTGAAGAAGCTCTTAGCCTTCTGAGACTCCTACCAATGCATTTTAATGAAAACTTCAGGGAACGTGTCGTATACACCACCTTCTACCATCATGGCAAGTACTGAAGTGTGTAAGTAGCCAAAATATACATATAACTGAAAAGAAAATGAGCACAAAATTCTAAAATTTCCATTTTAATTAGTTTTCTTGTATCATGCTGTTTGAAATATAGTGACCAAATTAGCTGATTTTGTTATCATATTCTAGCATGTATAAGAGACCAACAACTGGAAGTATTTCAGAAGATTAAAGAAGAAAAATTTTATGTGCGAATATGTATACAACTTATATTTGCTGTTGTCGTGAGCTACAGCCAGTGAGATTCAGTCTGTGGTTGATTCTGACACAGTTTATGATAATAAAGTCTATGTTCCATTTCAAGCAGGAAAAAGCCAGTTCATGTAGATATTGGTCTCCAACAAAAATGCATAAATAAAGCTCTATATTAAAGGAAAATACAATATTGGAATAAAAAAAGAGTATTTTCCACTGATCCATTTCAAAGGTGTTGGATTAATCTCAGGAAAATAATGAAGAAAACATAAGCATAGACTTTCATCAAACTATTCTACAACTGTGGGGTCAGCATGGATAGCTAGAGTCAATTATTTTTAGGACAGAAAAGATATCAGATAATTAAAGAAAACAAAAAGAGATACATTTCAAATCAATTTTTAAAAATATCTTTCAAGTCCAAAATAGCTGTAAGAACAATAACATTTATCTTTGTCCTACTCTTCCTCATTGCCTTTAACAGATTTCCTAACAGAAGAGTTAAATTTTTTTTCCAATTAAATGTTATGCTGAAGGACACCAGGTACATTCCACCACTCTTACCTTTACCCTAACCCTAACTCTAACACTAGCTATTCCTAACCTTAACACTAACCTTAATCTTAGAATTAAGAATGTGGGTTCCTGAATACACTATAAGAAGAGCAGAGAAACAGCCTGGCTATTATCGAGAAGAACCCAAACATATACAACTGGTAGTGTTTCTGAAAATGGACGTGAAGGCACAGATAAAAACAGAAGGAACAATTGAATATCTATTTTAAGAGTATTTAAAGCTTCAAATTGCCTTCTTGCCTCAGCTTGATTGATGGCCATCATGACTATTCATATATATATATAGGTATAGGTATATATATATATATATATATATACCTATATATATATATATATACCTATACCTATATATATGTATATCAGGATATCTGTTGTATATATGTATATCAGGATACATATATATAAGTATATATGTATATCCTGATATACATATATATAGGTATAGGTATATATATATATATATATACACACACACACACACACACACAAACACACCTTATATATGTGTGTGTGTATGTGTGTGTATACATACATGTGGAATATTACTCAGCCATAAAAATATTGAAATCTTACCATTTGCAAAGACATGGATAGAGCTAGATAGTAAGTATTAAGCAAAAAAAGTCAGAGAAAGACAAACACTATGATTTCACTCATATGTGGCATTTAAAAGACAAAACAAACAAGCAAAGGGGAAAAAATAAAGAGAGAGGGAGGCAAACCAAGAAACAGACTCTTAACTATACAGAACAAACTTGATAGTTACCAGAAGGGAGGTCTGTGTGGGCAGGAGTTAAATAGGTCATGGGGATAAGAAGTGCACTTGTGATAAGCACCGGGTAATGTCCAGAAGTGTTGAATCACTATATTGTACACTTGAAACCAACATTACACTGTATATTAACTAACTAGAATTTAAATAAAAACACTAAAAAAAAAATAACTGCTATGCTGAGAAGTATTGAGATAGTTAAAGAAAAAAATTGTAATTCACATTAAAAAAAGTCGTTGTTCGGGGCGCCTGGGTGGAGCAGTTAAGCGTCCGACTTCAGCCAGGTCACGATCTCGCGGTCCCTGAGTTCGAGCCCCGCATCAGGCTCTGGGCTGATGGCTCAGAGCCTGGAGCCTGTTTCCGATTCTGTGTCTCCCTCTCTCTCTGCCCCTCCCCCGTTCATGCTCTGTCTCTCTCTGTCCCCCCAAAAATAAATAAACGTTGAAAAAAAAATAAAAAAAAAAAGTCGCTGTTCCTGAGTAATACTGCTTAAGTGAAAAGCACCACCTGAAATAAACCATAGGATTTGTTAAAAATCAGGGTACTTGTTTTTTTTTTTTTTTCTAACGTTTATTTATTTTTGAGACAGAGAGAGACAGAGCATGGACGGGGGAGGGGCAGAGAGAGAGGGAGACACAGAATCGGAAACAGGCTCCAGGCTCTGAGCCATCAGCCCAGAGCCCGACATGGGGCTCGAACTCATGGACTGAGAGATGGTGACCTGAGCTGAAGTTGGACTCTCAACCGACTGAGCCACCCAGGCGCCCCTCAGGGTACTTGGTTTTAATACTCTATTCCTTCTAATCATCTCCAATTCAGAAAACTTCTAATTATTTTTTACACATACTGAACTATAGAAGATTACCTTCAACAGGTGCCTGGGTAGCTCAGTCAGTTAAGGGTACAATTTCAGCTCAGGTCATGATCTCACAGTTTGTGAGTTTGAGCCCTGCATTGAGCTCTGTGCTGATGAGCTCAGAGCCTGAGGTGAGGCCTGCTTCAGATTCTGTTTCCCTCTCTCTCTGCCCCTCCCCCACTCATGCTCTGTCTCTCTCTCTCTCTCTCAAAAATAAACAAACATTAAAACATTTATAATAAAAAATAAAAAAGATTAACTTCCAAACATATATTCTTAAGAAAACAGCCTATGCAAAGACATAAAAATATGAAATATGGTAAAGTAATATGTTGGCATTGTGACCTATATAAATATTTCAGATGGAGGGGAAATTATATTGGGATCCACGCTTCAGCACAGTGGCATATACCAGACTTAAATCATTTCCCAAACATTTTCTTATCATTCAGATTAAATCCAGAGTATGCTAGAAACTACATCACCCTGTATGCCACCCTGGCAGACTAAAGTGAAAAAACAGGTGACGTACTCAGATAAATGTGGCCCAGGAGGCTCTCTTAAATGAGAAAAAGTTGGGTATTTGGTCTGTATTATCCAAGAGACTGCAGATATCAATCAATCCCGCTGAAGAATTGTACCATTCTCCTCCTGTCTAGGACAAGCTAGCTGTAAGTGCTACAACTGGCCTGGGACTTGCTGCTTTTTGGCTCAAAAGCTGGTAGAAAGTTTGAGCTTTTTCACACAGAGCCAAAAAAAATCGATATGAACTACACAGCATAATATATAAGACAGGGAATTAATAACTCACATACTCAACAGCTCTTGGTGATCCTCATTTCTGTCACTTGACGACCATCCAGGGCCTAACTTGAACATGAAAATGATAGTGAAAATGGTTCACAGTGGAGATCCCCTGATGCCAAGCACACAACATTTAGCACCACTCTTAACGTGTTTCTCTTTCATTTTTTTTTTTTTCCTTTCTGCTCCTCTTCCTCCTCCTCTTTCTAATTTTGGGTTAGGTGGATGTACTCTCCAAAAATATGAGTTTAAATTTAGGGAGCACATTAATAAAATGAACAAATCTAAGTCAAAGGAAAACATCACTATTATTTTAATAGATTATAAAATTACATTCCACAAAATTTCTCATGCATTCTCACATTAAAAAATAAAGTAAATCTGAAGTGGGAGAAAAAAATGTGTGTAAGGCAGTGCAACATCAGATTTTCACAGCAACATGTAATTTTATATGAAAGAGATAAATGCTGGTGGCATTCCTAGTATGCACAGTATATTTTGCCCCATTACATATTCATGATTTCAAAGTTAGCTGTTTGACAAGGTAATGAGTCCATAATAGGCAATCTCTTTCTTTTCTTGAAACCACTATTTCAAGTCTCCACTATTCTCCTTGAGATTACTTCTATTCAACATTTCCTACCCACTCTAAGCAGATGGCACTGCCTTTTTCTTTATAAAGGAAATAAGAGCTTCTTTGTGGGAATTCTCTCCACTTCTGTCTTAATCTGCATGTAAACCCATAATCCCATTTTTTTTTATCTTCTGTGAATAATCTCACATCTGCATTCTTTCCAGGAATCTTGTTCCACCAACACCTCCTTCATATCATAAACCAATCACTCTTTTATCTTCCCCCTACTTATAAGCATTCTGTCATTCCCCTTCTCTTTATACTAAATCTCTCACTATCTATGTGACTCACTTCTTTCATTTATACCCAAGCTTCTCAAAAGAAGAGCTGATAATTATCATATTTTCCCACCTTTTCTAAGCACTTAAATCTGATTTCTACATTGATTGATGGATTGAATTTTTAAATATTTATTTTTAATTTTTTCATGTATATTTATTTTTGAGAGAGAGAGAGAGAGAGAGAGAGAGTGCAAGTGGGGGAAGGACAGAGAGAGAGGGAGACAGAATCTGAAGCAAGCTCTAGTCTCTGAGCCATCAGCACAGAGTTCACAATGCAGGGCTTGAACTCACAAACAGGATTACGACCTGAGGCGAAATCAGATGCCTAATCAATTGAGCCACCCAGGCGCCCCTATTTATTTTTGAGAGAGAAAGAGAGTGAGAGCAAGAGTAAGAGGAGGGGATTGGAGCGCAGAGAGAGAGGGAGACAGAGAATCCCAAAAAGACTCCTCTAAGTCAGCGCAAAGTGGGACTCAGGGTTCAAACTCACAAACCCTGAGATCATGACCTGAGCCGAAATCAAGAGTCAGAAGCTTAACCAAGTGAACCACCCAGGCCTCCTTGATTTCTAGATTTATACCTGAAAGAGCTTCTATCATGGTTGGCAGTGATATGGTAGTGCTGAAATTAATACGGTATTTTAGTTCATTCAACTGGAGGATCTCTTTTTCTTGACCCTTAGGACATCACTTCTTTGTTGTATTTTCAATGCTTTTGCCTGACAAAGTGCCTGGCATCTAAATATTTGTGTTTTATTGCAGAGAGTGGAAGTGAAAGTGTCAGAGTAGACAATGTCCTGAATCTCTAGACACTAAGCTCTGCTAGGCTTTCACTGAAGATAATGGTAACAATATTTATTTCCAGGGCTACCTGGAAACCCTTCTCAGTGTAACAATATTTCAAGACCCACCAATTAAAAACCTGCATTTATGCACCCTCCCTGCTGAATCCCATCCATGCTTATTACTTTAATGACAATCTACAGCTATGACACCAATAATCACTCTCTCCTTCTTGACTCCAGATATACATATGATTTGTTTACTCTGTATTCCTCTGCACTCCAACGGGCTCCACCCATTCCCTCAAGCAAGAAATGTGGAAGTAACTTTTAGTTACTTTTAGTGATTTTTAGTGATTTTTCTCCTCTACATCTAAATCCCCATTTTCAAATTGGCCAGCAAATCTAATTGATATTCTCTCTTTTATATTTTACTTTTCTCTTTATCGTCACTACTATTGATCACCAACCATCAGCACCACACACCCACACTTCATATTTTTATACCAAAAAGTCATATTTTATACCAAAAGTCTATTAGTTACCAATATTCACTAGTACTGTGACCATCAAATACAATTTTTACATTGCTGTCAGCATCATATTCCTCAATGCCAATCTTATGACATATGCCTGATTAAAATCCTCAATGGCTCCTTATTCTGAACTGTAACTTTTTTTTTTGCATGTACTGTATACCTATTTTTAACATATTTTCCCTATAATACGCTTGAAGAATATCATCTGACTCTGTGTAAAAAGAGAAATATGTTGTCATTTTTCTTTACCTCTTTGTTATCATCATGAAAATTTGGAAATGGTTGTTATACATAAACGATGAGTTAAATGCATAGGGAATTCTTTTATAAGTGTGTATTTCTTCACAAAGCCACGTTAACTTTCATTTAACATTGTAAAGAAAAATACTGAGCCCAAATTGATTTTCTTAAATTATTTGTAACATGTTTTATCTAGATGCTTAAAATTTTAAATCTTCAAATTGAAAATTTGATTCTTTTCATGGCATATGTGGTCTGATTTTTTGTTTTTGTTTTTGCTTAACTGTAGTACACAATTTGTGTCTAGATTGTCAAGACACCTGTTTTTAACTCAATAAAAAAAATATGTTTATATATTTTTGAGAGAAAGAGAGAGAGAGACGGAGCATGAGCAGGGGAGGGGCAGAGAGAGGGAGACACAGAATCTGAAGCAGGCTCCAGGCTCTGAGATGTCAGCACAGAGCCCAATCGGGGCTCAAACTCAACAAGCCTTGAAATCATGACCTGAGCCAAAGTGGGACGCTTAACAGACTGAGCCACTCAGGCGCCCCTTAAATTATGTCTTTGATACTTGTTTCCTTTGTAGTTTTTGTTTCTTCTTGAAGTAAATTTTATTTTAGTTTTCTCTTTCTTCCGTATATATTCTCTGTACTTATTTTCATCATTTTCTGCATTACAGTACTCTAGTTTGATTTATTTACGATCAGTGTTCAATTTCCTATTTTCACTTCTGTTCTTATTTCTTCCAGTGTGGTATTAACTCTGCCACTGGATTTTTCGCTGATTTGCAATTCTTTATTTAGTTCAACCTTTTAATCTAACATTTTATCTTTGAAATGCATCTGTTCTGCATTTGTGTTTCACTTGTTTTATGTCTTAGTAATCGCTTCTCTCTTTGTAGCAGCTCTTTAATACACAATGCATGTCTTCTTGTTTTCAATTGTATATATGAGACACTTTTATAAAATTTCATTTTGCAACTTGCAAAATTATTTTTACAAATATGCCACCTGTTATGTCATCAGCACATAAAAACTTCATTTCTTCTTTCTGCAGTATTTTTCTTCAATGTCATTTTATTTTTTATCACTTTAATAATTCTTAGATGAGTGAAACTCCATTTAGTTGACTTTTGCCGAGACAATCTGTTTTTTATAAACTAGTGCCATTACTCTCACTTCCTCAATGAGGAATTGCTTCCACTCTGCCCAGTTAACACTGTGTACTAGGAATAAAACCAATAATTATATAAGTTGAATGTAAACTTCTCTCATTATTTTTGACACGCAGAATTAATGGACAACATGACAATGCAATCTTGGATTTTTGATGATATCATCAATTGGCTCTTCGTCTATCAGGCCAATCTTTTATTTAATTTGAGCTTCTGAAATGGGTGTATACAGAGAATAATAAATCATAGATTTATTCAATATCAATGCCACCTATGGTTGAGCATTTTTGGCACCATATCTACTTATGTCTCTTTCTACCTAAGTCATTATTTTACTGAGTGGAATGCACTCACAAAATATCTGAAAAATCATGTTATGTGTCTTTTATAGGATACACAATTATCTTTAAAAAAATTTTTTTAGAGGCGCCTGGGTGGCGCAGTCGGTTGGGCGTCCGACTTCAGCCAGGTCACGATCTCGCGGTCCGTGAGTTTGAGCCCCGCGTCGGGCTCTGGGCTGATGGCTCGGAGCCTGGAGCCTGTTTCCGATTCTGTGTCTCCCTCTCTCTGCGACCCTCCCCTGTTCATGCTCTGTCTCTCTCTGTCCCAAAAATAAAATAAACGTTGAAAAAAAAAATTAAAAAAAAAAATTTTTTTAATGTTTATTTATATTTGAGACAGACAGAGAGACAGAGACAGAGACAGAGACAGAGCACAAGCTGGAAAGGGTCAGAAAAAGGCACAGTATCTGAAGCAGGCTTCAGGCTCCGAGCTGTCAGCACAGAGCCTGACATGGGGCTCAAACTCACAAGCTGTAGTCAGATGCTTAACCGACTGAGCCACCCCAGCCCCCTGTATGCACTATTATCTCAAAGTACATCTTTTTCTTTGTTTTCATAGATACTGTGGTAGAATATTGGGAAATGCTGTATCAAGAATGCCAATCAAACTCACTTTTTTTCTTCAGAAGAATTTGATAATGCAAAGAATAAAAGAATCTCAATGCCATATATGAAATAGTTTACAAAGCTTTATGAAATTCCATGAGCTCGATCCAAAAACAAAAGCAGACATTCATTCAGCAAATGTCGTTTCATATTTTTGGCCAGATATTTATGTTTTCCCTTTAATCTTTTATTCATACATATTGACACTTTTGGGACCAAAGAGGAAAATGGTCTTTTAGTAAAAGCATAGAGCATCACCTTTCTCAGTAAAATTAAAAACGTCTGCTAAATTCTAAAGACCGTGCAATGAAAGATGCCTAATGGGCAGGCAATTCATTTTAAGTTTATTTCAAATGTCTAAACTTTGTTTAGGTATGGCTTCAATATAAGTAGTAAAGTAAAACTATTGCCCCTTAAATATCTCTGTGTGAAAGAAAAATTCAATACATTTTAAGTTCTAAAATTTGCAGAACACAACAGCTTGCCACCTGCCCATAATCCTTTAAGCTAAAAGGATTCTTGTAAACTGAGATTAAAACAATAGTAGTCCTTACCTTATCATGTTGTTTTGTGGTTTCTTTTCATTGGTACAATGGAATAATTGTGTTCAACATGAATAATAAATCTGCCCTATGTGTTTTCAAACGTTTGCCATGCATTCAGTTTTGATTTTTCAATACTGTTTTTAGTTGCACCATTATCCAAGCTTGACTAAATATAATGTCTTTTGACACTAAAACTACAGGTAAGGTGTTGGTAATATAATTGTAATGCTAATACTTACACTACATGTATTGCTGTATTATAGTCAGTAATAAAAGCATGTTGAAGTGTTGTGAAAACTCCTCATGCCTGCATTATGTTATGATCTTTGATAACCTTTATTTCTAGATGAAAGTAGTTTACAATACTGTATCAGCTATAATGAGCACCAATAAACAAGCTGCTTTGCCAAGGGCGAATACAATTCCAAGCAATAAAATTGGATCTATGACACTGTATCTTCTATTCCTCATTTCAGATTCATTAACTATTATGGAGATCAATCTCTTTGACACAGTACATTTCTAACCACATTTATGCCAGAATATGTACTCATTAGCATGTTTGAACTCCAAAGCTAAAATGACAGGGTTTCCCCCTTGCTTTGTCACATTACACGTAATTTTAAAAGCAAGCCTTGAGCATTCTGACAAGCACACTGTTTAGGATACACTTTTTCTCTCTGTGCACATGCATACATTTATACACATCCTGTACATTTTGTGATTTATGTTATATGAATGGAAAAAATGACATTATTTTTGAAACTTTTAAAAATTTAGGTAAAAGCAATGCTCTTAATAAACTATATTTAAATAGCAGTGTTTAGCAACATTAATATATTTTTATTTCCCAATCTAATTGTAAAGTAACTTGTACAAATGTGGATAGATAGATAAGTAGATATAGAATAAATTACTGGACTTATTGCCTAAAGGTGTTGCTATTGACAGCTTCTTGGAAAGGTCATTTATTAAAATTTATAAGGTTTCTTGTAAGTGCAGTCACCCAGTTATGATCTTTACAGCTCCAACATTATTTCCTTGACATAACATGTCACAATACATTTAATAATAAAGAACAAAGGAAGAATAAAATATCACCAAGGACATGTTGACATCGATCAAAAAGTGTATTTCCCGGCAATTAAAACCACCAAATTTCATTTTTTCTCCCTCTATAGATTGTATTAGAGTACTAAATGTCTGCTTTTAGTACAAATATTAAATAGATAAACCAAAATGGTTCATATATCTTCCCAGACCTTCCTTATGATGGGATGAAGCTAATGTTTAACACTTCCTAAGAAAGGAATGGCAGTTGTGAGGGGGAGTAGGTAGTCAGATGTGACTTAAGTACACGTGGGCAGTTAGGAGAAAAGGGACAAAAGAAAGGCTAGGTGACAAAAGCTTTTGTTTTGCAAATCAAGAAGGTTATTTGGCTTTTCATTCCAACAATAAAAATCCATATCAGTGATTTGATCTGGGAAGTGACATGGTGCTTTTATTTAAAAAAAAAGAAAAAGAAAAAGAAAAAATCTGGCAACAGTGTATAGGGGCGGGGGATGCTGGCAAGGAGATTATTGAGGCAGCTGTTGCCTGATCTCAGAGACTGACTTTTAAGTGAAGTGAAAGTTAGGAAAAGATGCCTACTGTTAGATATTTTAAAAAGGGGAAAATTATCAAAGGATTTACATTTGATAATTTTGACACTTCTTGATACATATTGATACTTTTTATTGGAAATGTAGCAAGAACTTTAGACTTAAATTTATTCCTAGATCTGTGACATAATAGCTTCATCAGTATATCAAGTTAGAAACTCTGTCTTCATTTTTAATACTTAAGGTGGATTCTACTCATGCATTGTTTCTCTACTCTAGATCCAGCATTACATAATCAAAATTTGGGCCCCTGAGGGACTAATGGAACTCTACTGACTTGACCAGATACTATTGTTACTATTCAAAGAACTCCCCACTATTTGGTAGGATTCAGACCATGCAGGCAGTTATGCACTTGTTTTTCTACTGCACTGAATCTATTCAGATTGGAGTGGCATTGTCAGTGCGGTATAACTGTTTTATTTGTACATCTACTCACTTAACTCACATAATAACACTCCAAGGCATGTTGGTCAGCTATTCTCAATCCATTATGAAGTTACCCTTCAAAGCACAAAGCCCAGATGTCCCTATGAAGGGTAAACTAAGTTGGTGACCTGCTTCTCGTGAGGGATAGGAGAACTACAAGATGACAAGAGTAAACATTTCACTTTTAGGAGTGTCAGAAATAGGAGAGAAATTATTTAGTTCCAAGTTCCAACCAATACCTTTAGTTTACCATTCTGCTGGTTCAGAGAAAGAAACCCATGGTACTCGTTCATAAGTTTCAAAACCACGGCTTAAAGATGATCAGAAGGACAGAGGAATGGCTTTAGTTGAACAAAGACTATTCCGTCAGAAACAAAAGTGAGAACAAAATGACTTGTAAATGTATAACACCAATTTCAGGCACGTAATAAATACTATAAATACTTCTGATTGGATAAAATAGAAATTATGGCTAAAATACAGTCTCCATCACCAAACCATGTAATAGTGGACATTGAGCATCACCAATGAAATATGGAAGTTGTTTCTTGGGGTTAGAAGATTACTTTACAATTAAATAATGCTCTGCCATTACAAAATGATTTTACAGAACCTTACTTTACTTGATTCCTCCCTGTTTCTTTAAAACAGATGATATCATTAACAATATTATTTTGAAAATACTAAAACTGAGTATCAAAAAGTGTTAATGAATTTGCCCTGGGTGTATGACTCACAAACATATTCATTGGTTTGAATACTGGACCGTCGCTACTGAAATGACCCATCTATTAACAAGATGTCCACATGGGGCTGGAATTGGAATAGGCTGAGGAATCATTACAGTTGGGCAAAAATGCAGCTCAGGGCAATTAAGCAATTTGTCCAAGTTTATATATCAAGTTATTATCAAGTTCAGATTAGGATTTAATTTAACTGATTTCTACTTTCAGAGTAGCTTTAGGGCAAATAAAATAAAATGCTGCTTAATAAGTTAGTAGCAACTTAGAATTCATTTAACTAAAAAAACTATAGATATAGATAATTGCCTATCTATGTATCAATGTATCATCTACCTGATATGTGAATGACCAAGACAGTAAGTATAACAAGGGATATAAGAAGTATCCTAGTACCATCCTAATGTTTCAAAGTTGGCCTCAAAAAAGGCAAAATGTTTCATGTAAAATGTGCATTTTGTAACTGTTAGAAAGTACTTGGTTAGATAGATAGCATGTGGCATTTATTGTATTAAATAATTAAGATAAACCTAGACAAAGAGTACCAGTTTGATATAAAATATTTAATTGCAAAATTAGATTACTTATACATGCCAAAATTTCAAAAATAAATAATGAAACCTGGCTTTGTTAGGAAGTTTTACAATTGACTAATAGGCTCATACAAGAAAGATCCAGAGATACCGGAGACCAAACAATAATTTGCTTACAAAATCTCTGGTGAGTATTCTTGTCAGCAGAAACACCAACGATGTACAAGGTCATTATACTGTTTCCATTAGGTTAAATGCACCAATTAGTATTTTCTTTCAAATTGACCTACAGAGAAACAGAACTAGAAACTTTTAGCAAGTTGGAGGTTTATAAGATTGTATTAAATGTCAAATGTCTTTTTCTACCTCCCTCCCTGCCCCCCCCCCGCCCCCACCCCATGTTCAGCTTCCAGTCATTTCCTCTTTGTTTTTGGTTTTATTTCATTTTCTGGCAAATGAAACATCTTATCATTTCTGTTGAGGGGGTAATTTTTGCACCCCAGTTCTGATGTTTTATATGTGGTGGAGTATAAAGAGGATTTTCTTAATCAAACATTTCTGCCTTCTCTATCTTGCGCGTGATTTCTCCCCAAAGGTGGAAGTTGGGGGTGGGAAGGCAAAGGGCCTGAATTAGGACTTTGCAAGGAGAAGCCTTACGTGTGCTACCTGATCCCACACTCTCTCTTTCCCTTATGAGTTTGCTGACCACAGAGAGCATGGAATCTAATCCTGGAGCTCAGTATTATGCAATCCTTTCTTACATAGGAAAAGCCATATTCCTAAATAAATCACTTCTAATTTATTGAACAACAAAACTCTTTATGCCCTGAAAAAAAACCAACAAACTACACCCATTCCAACCAGAGGCCCTTTATATCGCAGCTGCATGCAGAATGAATGCAACTCTATGTAGGCATTAAGCATCCCTCCCCACCTGATACCGAGCAAGGTAACAAATTGAGAAGAATGGATTTTGAACTTTGCTTTAAATTTAAACAAATATTTTATGTTTTTTAACTTTACTTTTCCCTGGGAACTTATTAATGCAATAAAAATTAAGTTAGATTTTTGGAATATTTTGTGTAATATCCACATGTTGACATTCAATCTTAATTTTAAGCTTTCAATGAGTTTATTCAACAGTGACACTAGGCATAATTTGGTATGGAGAACAAAATAGGAAATTAATTTCAACTTTGCATACAAACAGATCTAGGAGTTTCTTAATACACTGGTCTGATATTTCTCAGCATCTTCTGGGATTAAAATATCTGCTAATGCAGTGGTTCCAGGAACAACCAAAGCTGTACAAACTGACATTGCAAACTGGCTTTATGGAAGTCGTTTCAGGCCTGTCCTGATAGAATTTTAACCTCTTAAAAAGAAAATGGTAATAACTTTGACTGACCACAACCTCAATACTTAAACCCAAAATATCCTAAAAAATCATGCCTGAATAATGACACGAGTCATATGTGCCAATATTATCCTTGTTAGTAACACAGGTGATATTTTACGCAAATGTGATGTATTCCTGTCTTCTCGGTGTGTTGGAGTCATTGGTTAACAAGGCAAAGGAAAGATGCACTCAAAGTAAAACACTCTGTGTTCGTGTTTTTATTAAACTTATTAAACTTTTTATTCCAAACTAAAATAAAACTTTTAGGAAATTAGATTTAGTAAAATGACTAACTCCTAGATCCATTTACTCATGTCACCAAGGTCTAATATTTTGCCACATTTGTATTATTACCCTCTTGGTCTCTCTCTCTATCCCTTTATCCTTTTCTCATTCTGTGTGCATGCTTCTGTTTAATAAAATACCTTTTCTATTTGTAATTAAAAAAATTTGGGGAGATACATACAGCCTGTGCATTTTTTTCTTGTGTCTTGTCAAAGGAAAATTGCAGCAAAGTTAGACACATAGGAAGATTAAGCTACTGTAAAGGTTAGAGAAGTCAGAACTGAGACTGTTTTGATTTTGCCCCATTTGTTACAACATAGTTATTGATGTGATACATAGATATAGATAGCCAAATTCATATGCATGGGCACCATTATGGATATGTGTCAAAATCAATAAATCAGTTGACAAATCCAGTGGTATTTGCTCCTCCAGTTTAATGGAGAAATGTTCAAGGTGTTCTTCTATGGAAAAACCTTCAGAATATGTTCAGTAAAAAAGAGCAAAATCATCAGAAAATAAAAATGAAAATCTTTTAATGTGATGCAAATTACATGGAAAACAAAAGATGATCCAGAGAGAAATGCCATCAAGTAGACCTTCATATGACAAGGCATATGATGGCATCACCAATCATCTGGAGATTAATTTAAATTTACATTAATTCAATAGTAGATAGTGAACAAAAAGAACATTCGAGCTTTGCTGATGTTTTGAATGAAAATAAGAGCTGAAGAAAAAAGTTCGTGAATCAATGACCTGATATCAATGGCTTGACATATATCCTTAATAAATAAGACAAAGAACAGGTAAAAAAATAAGAATAATAATAATAAAAGAAATTTCACGGGGTGCCCAGGTGGCTCAGTTGGTTAAGCATCTGACTCTTGATTTCAGCTCAGGTCATGATCTCGCAGTTTGTAAACTTGAGCCCAGCATCAGTTCTGTGCTGAGAGCAAGGAGCCTGCTTGGGATTCTGTCTGCCCACCCCCACTCTCCTTTTTTTTCCTCTCTCTCTCTCTCAAAATAAAATAAACTTGAAAAAAAAAGTAATTTCATGATATGTACTTTATCCTATAGTAATAAAAGTTAAAAGGAAACTTAAAAGAAAACAAAAAAAAATTCATGAACCTTGGAGTCTTAGAATAAAAGATACGATTAGCAATAACAAATAATATTATATTGAATTTTCTACCTTATGTTCACAATTCCTTTTTAGAGTTGTAGTGAAGTAAAATGTAATAGTACTTTCTCTTTATATGCAACCTTCTAATATTCTGAAAATGCCTGGGTATATGTAAGAATAAACACCCTCAAGCCCTCTCAATTTTATAACAGCCTTAAAATAAGATATAATGGCTAAGAGCACTGATTGCCTACCATGCACCAGACACTGTGCAAAGACCTTTACTCACATTTTTCCATTTAAACCTTTCAGTAACTATGGCAAACACTACCATTTCCCCCATTTTTCAAATGAGGGAACAGAGAAATACAATTGTAGCTAACTTGCTTCAAGTTAGCAGTAGGGCAGACATTAAAACCTTAAACTATCTGATTCCAGAGATCATTGAGATTAATCTCATTTTTATTTTTTTCCTCTGAATTTTTCACTTCTTGTAGGAGAATAGTTATGAAAAAGGAAAGGAAAGGAAAGGAAAGAAAAGCAAGGCAAGGCAAGAACATGCATGTTCTTGAGGTGCAAAATGAAAAGTTCTAAATTAGGTTAGAAGGCATTAAGAAATGGTTGATGATTTTGGATAAGTAAGTGAGGTGAGAAGAAATATGAGATCATTTATCAATTAGGATATATTAAAGAGAGATTGAGATTGGAAAGATGAATGAACAAGACAACTATTTTAATAATCTTATATGCAACAAAAATTAAATAAAGATACTGATAATGGAATAATTATAGATACAAACTGAACAAGAATTATGAGAGTAGATTTTAGAAGGGTTAGCAATTGAT
Source organism: Prionailurus bengalensis (assembly GCF_016509475.1). Taxonomy (NCBI): domain Eukaryota; kingdom Metazoa; phylum Chordata; class Mammalia; order Carnivora; family Felidae; genus Prionailurus; species Prionailurus bengalensis. The sequence continues at coordinate 31,855,779 of NC_057343.1, read as the reverse complement.
CCTGGGCAGTTGTCCAAATGGGGAAATCTTCCAAGAGGCTGATGAAATGTATAACTGGAGAGAGATATCAGTAAGACTTAAGAATCAGTTTTGTCTAAAAAAGGGTAATGGGCATGGAATTGGGACATACAAAACAACAAAGAACAAAATATTTATTTCAGTAAAAAGAGTAAAACTTAGAACAAAACCTTGGATAAAAATCATCATTTATAGGAGATGAGCAGAGGAAATAAAGAAAAGTCAGTATAGGCTACAGGGAAAGAATATTACATTTGAGAAGAAAAGTAGACAAACAGAAAATTCATAAAAGACAAAAGGAGGAGTCAAAGAAGTGGGGAAGGTACAATGTAAAATTTAGAGACAGTTCAGAGAGAAATCATGTGGCTTCATTGCTTTAATGAGTCATTCATAGACTTTTAACAGAGACAGATTATCAAATACATATATATTGTAGAGAGCCATAAATCAATGGCACAAAAATGCGTAAATGACTTTTTCTAAATTTGGAGCACATTGGAATTTAATTTTAAAAATGAAGACATTAAAAAATATTTATGTTCATACTTTAATGGAAAAATAATCCACTGCTTACATTTGATGTTCCTGGGATCCAAAATCCACAAAGCTGAGTAGAGAGCTTAGTTTGGGCAGGGGTGGAAGGAATACTTCCCAAATATAAGAGTAGAGGGGTGCCTGGAAGGCTCAGTCAGTTAAGCATCTGGCTCTTGATTTCAGCTCAGGTCATTATCTCAGGGTTTCACAAGTTTGAGCCTTGCATAGGGTTCAGCACTGACAATGTGGAGACTGCCTGGGATTCTCTCTTCCCTCTCTCTTTGCCCCTCCCCAACTCCTGTGCATGAGTCCCCCTCCCCCAAGATAAATAAATAAACTGAAAAAAATAATACAAGGGCAGAGAAGGCAGAAATAGGGGCATGAAAACATATTATTTTGAGATAGAGAAAAATGAGTTGAAGGAAATTGTATTGGCAACTTACATCCCAGGAAAATTAGGAGGTGAGAACACCTACAGAGTAGAAGAGGGGTTTTTAAGAAGAATGGAGCAGACTGTTGGAAAGTTCTGGAATCAATAAGTTCTCAAGAGATCAATACAAGATGAATTGATGATTTATAGAGGATCAGAGAATGTAAATTATTATATGACTTCTCTGGGCTGCTCAGAAGCTATAATAAAAGAGAATAAAATGTGAAGGACACATTAGGAAAGACCAGGAATTAACCAGAAAAGAAAGAGAAGTTCTGTTTGGTGATACACTCTATAGACTGTGAATTTACTGTTGAAATGGTTAACTGTGAGTTAAAATTTGGTATGGAGGCAAGTGAAACTCACAACAGGAAATGATGAACTGAGTAAATGTTACATGTTTGAACTTTTAAAGATATGGTAGGATGAAAAACTAAATTTATAGGAAAGACAAAAAAAGAAATAGTTTAAAAGATCAGGAGTTATATGACTGAGAAGAAACTTGATTTTGTGTTAGAAAATTTCAAATGGTAATATAGGCTCTATGACTATAATTATTCAAAGTACAATAATGGAAAAATCAAAAGACTTAAAAATATAGGAAAACAATGAGTGTTAGAAGTGTGTTAGAAATGTCAAAAATGTGCCAGGTGAGGTTTTAAAGAATAATGATTTTAGAAAGAGAGAGTAAAGGAAAAGGTCCTAAAATACCAAAAATAATTTTGAAAAATAATAATAAAGTGGGAAGAATCCTTCTTTCTCATGTGAAGACTTAGTATAGCTACTGTAACAAAGCTAATGTGGTGTTGGCAGAGGGATTGATAAATGGATGAATAGAACAGAAAAGAGAACCCAGAAAATAGATTCAAACAAATATATCCAATTATTTTTTTTAAAAAAACAAGCAAATGATTGACAGTGGAGGGGAACCCTTGTCAACAAATATTGTGGAACACTGAGGATTCATCAGCAAAAAAAAAATAAATAAATAAATAAACCCACCCTAAACCCCATATCTTATGTAAAAATAGATTTAAATGTAAAACATAAAACTATAAAACTTCTAGAACAGAATATAAGAGAAAATCTCTGGTATCTAAGACTAAGCAAAGAGTTTCTATATTTGATACCAAAAGCCTAATTCTTAAAGATGAATTGGTAAATTGGACTTCATCAAGATAAAATACTTTTTGCTCTATGAAAGATCTTGTGAAAAGGGTGAAAAGGCAAATGATAGACTGAGATAAAATACTACAAATCACATATCTGACAAAGGCTTTGTATGCAAAATACATGAATAACTCTCAAAACCCAACAGACAAATCAATTAGAAATGGGGGGAGGCAGGAACGCCTGGGTGACTCAGTGGTTAAGTAGCAGACTTAGGCTTAGGTCATGATCTCAAGTTTTTGAGGAGCCCAGAATGTGCTTCAGATTCTGTGTCTCCCTCTCTCTCTGCCCCTCCCCCACTCACACTCTGTTTCTGTCTGTCTCTCTCAGAAATAAATAAATATAAAAAAATGTAAAGGGGCACCTGGGTGGTTCAGTCAGTTAAGCATCTGACTTCAGCTCAGGCCATGATCTCAGGGTTTGTGAGTTCGAGGCCCACATCCTGCTCTGTGCTGATAGCTCAGAGCCTGGATCCTGTTTCAGATTCTGTCTCTCTCTCTCTCTCTCTCTCTCTCTGCCCCTCCCCTGTTCTTTCTCTCTCTCTGTCTCTCAAAATTAAACAATAAGAAAATTTTTTGATTAAAAAAAAAGAAATGGGGGAGGCAGATAAAAAACCATGCACATACATTTCACTGAGGATATACAGATGGAAAATAAACACATTTAAAGATGCTCAACATCATTAGCAATTAGAGAAATCAAAATTAAACCATCATGAGATATAACTACATACTATCAGAATGGATAAAATAGAACATAGTAATTCCAAATGTGGGCAATGTTGTGGAGAAACTGGATCACTCATATATTACTAATGGAAAGGTAAAAATAGTACAATCACTCTAGCAGCTAGTATGACATCTAGTCTAGTTCATAGCAGTATCAGGAGATAAATGGTTACATGAATTACTATATATCCATACCATGGAATATATTGAACAATTCAAAGGAATGTACTGTTGATGCATGCGACAAATTGGATGAACCCTGAGTAAAAGTCAAACTCAAAAGGATACTTGTGGAATGATTCCATTTATGTAACATTCGCAAGACAACATAAGTATTGGGATGGATAACAAGTTAATGGGTAACAGGAAATGGTGGGGAGGTGGAGGGAATGGGTGTGGTTAAAGGGGGGTAACAAAAAGAATCTTGTGAGTATCTTGATTGTGGTCACTGTGGTACATGAGCTAAACATGAGCTAAAATCAAATAGAGCTACACACACACACACACACACACACACACAAATGAGTGCATGTATAACTGATGAAATCTAAATCAGCTCCATAGATTACAGCAATATAAATTTCCTGGCTTTTATATCGTATTATAACTGTGTAAGAGGTTACTGGATGGATGGGAGAATGGTGCATGAGACTTCTCAGTCAATTTCTTTGCAGCCTCCTGTGAGTCTACACATTTTTTCCTTCAAAATAAGAAGTTCAAACATAGCTTGTGAGAAAGAAATATTGCAAAATAATATGTTGGGAATTTTGGACAAAGCAGGTTTTTGGAAGTTGGAATTGCTTGTGAGGGAGAAGTTGGGTTGATTTTTTAAATGAGCAAGATAAATTTGGAAGAGTAGAGAGGGAATGAAGGAATTATTTAATAAAAGCAGTCGAGGAGCACCTGGGTGGCTCAGTCGGTTAAGTTTCCAACTTTGGCTCAGGTCATGATCTTGGTTCAGCCCTGCATCGCGCTCTGTGCTGACAGCTCAGAGCCTGGAGCCTGCTTCAGATTCTGTGTCTCCTTCTTTCTCTGCCCCTCCCGGCTCACTCTCTCTCTCTCTCTCTCTCAAAATAAACATTAAATTGTTTTTTAAATAAATAAAAAATAAAAGCAGTCAATAATAGTTTTGAAGTATCTTGTTTGAAGTATGACTATGTTCATTTTTTGTTTCAGTGATAGGAATAGAGGACAGCTTCCATCCTGGAAGGTAATGATTTCAAGGGAAATTTAAAATAAAAATTATCAACATAAAGTTATATCTGTGGAAATAATGAGGATATGTAGAATGGATCTTGATAGTAACTTTAGACCTGAATATTAAATAATATGACACTTTAGTAAGCAAGTAAGTAGATCTGTGTTTCCTTACATCAGTGTCCTTCAATTTGGTGAACTTTTTACTATTTAGTTCAAACTAACAATCTAAAATGAAAGTACACTAAAACCTTGGATTGTGAGTAAATTGTTCTGAGTGTTCTGCAAGATGAGCAAACATTTCTAACAAATTTTAACTTGACAAACGAGCAATGTCTTGCAATATGAGTCGTACATGATGCCGAATATCACATGACCACAACTGAGCCAATGGTTCTCTCTCTCTCTCACTGCGGGATTATGGGTGATCATCTCCCATGCTTGGATGCTCAGTCTCAGGCCATGGTGTTTGGCAGAAATCAGAGAGATTTCTCAGAATACTGGAAGGTGCCCACAACTGGCACTAGTGTATTTTTTGTCACTTTAGAGCACCTATGGACAGTCCTTTGCTTTTCCATTCAAGAGTAAGCCTAGGAATGCTTTGCTTCATTCTAGGTCAGGCTGCCTGTAGAAATAGACCCTTTCCTCTGCTGCCTTATTGCCAGTTATATTAAATATAGCATATGACAAGAGTTTATTAATACTGTACCTTACTCAACATCTGTGCAAGCATATACAATGGCCCCCATGCAGAAAAAGATTCCACTGAGTCAACAATTAGCAGTGATTCTGTTAGTGATAGTGAAAGTCATACTACACAGTAACCCTCCTCTCTCTTGTCTCCCTCACACTAGCCATGAAGGTTTTCCAAGGTTAAGTGCAGGTTCTTTATATTTAGTATTTTCTTTATTATTTTGTATTATATTATAGTATGCAATCATTTTTATGACTATTTTTGGGTTATGGAATGAATCATTTGAGTTTCCATCATTTCTTATGGGGAAATTCTCTTTCATACACAAATGCTTTGGATTACAAGCATGTTTCTGGAACAAACTATGCTCACAAACTAAGCTTTTACTGTATGTCCAAAACACTAACTCGAAAAGATATCTGTACTCAAATGTTCATTGCAGCATTATGTACAATATCCAAGATATGCAAACAACTTCAGTGTCTTGATGGATAAATGGACAAAGAAAATATGGCATGCATGTATATATATACGTGTGTGTGTGTGTGTGTGTATGACATAGAATATTGTTCAGCCATAAAAAAAGAGGGAAATCCTGCCATTTGTCACAACACACATGAACACATATTAACCTTGAGGGCATTATGCTAAGTAAACAAGTCAGACAGAGAAAGTCAAATACTGTATGATCTCACAGATAGGTGAAATCTACACAGAATTAAACAAAACACAACAAACTCAGATACAGAGAAGAGATTGGTGGTTGCCAGAGGCAGGGGGAGGGAGGTGGGCAAAATGGCTAAAGGTGATCAAAAGGTACTAACTTCCAGTTACAAAATAAATAGGGGTGCCTGGTTGGCTCTGTCAGTTAAGCATCAGACTTCGGCGTGGGTCATGATCTCATGGCTCATGAGTTCGAGCCCCGCATTGGGATCTGTGCTTGAAGCTCAAAGCCTGGAGCCTGCTTTGGATTCTGAGTCACTCCCTCTCTCTGCCCCTTCCCCTTTCGCACTCTGTCTCTCTCTCTCAAAAATAAGTAAACATTTAAAAAATTGAAAAAAAAAAAAGAAATCATGGGTATGTAATGTACAGTATGGTGAGTGTAGTTAATAATGCTATACTGTACATCTGAAAGTTGTCAGAAAAGTAAATCTTAAAATTTCTCATCACAAGGAAAATAAATTTGTAGCTCTGTATAATAGATGTTAGACTTATTGTGGTAATCATTTCACAATACAAACATCCATCGAATCATTATGTCATACACCTCAAACTAATATAAATCAATTATATCTCAATAAAAAAGTTTTAAAAAATGTCCAGATTTTTCCTGTTTTCCTTGCAAGAAAATATTCAATATTATTTAGCTAATTAATTTGAATAAAACTGAATGTAACTAGAGGAGATTGTTATTATATGGTATGATTTTTTTCATATTGTTCAATCAATGAAAATTTGTTAACAAGACATATGGAATTAAAGAAGACATAAAGATAATGAGGGACAGTAACAATTATACTTTCTGACAAATGTAATCATATAAACTAAATATATAATGAATTATTTCAATTAAACTATCTGATGACTGATGGTTAGCTAACAGTGAAAAATGAATATAGGTGCTTGTAGTTCAATATGTTAATTTTCTTGATTACATTGCTTTTCTAATAGAAATAACAAGTTATTAGGCAATTAATATGAGTGTAAAATGGTGTTAACTTCTAAACATAACAGATGCTAAAATAAACATTGCAATTTATTTTATCAATCCTTATTTTTGCTTGTGAAGTTTTTTTTTAAATAAATAAACAGTGGGTTTTTCATTTAATGCACTTTTCTTAAAAGGAGTTTGTGGAAATCATCAAACTTTCACTTTTGCTGCAAGATTGTGCCTACCATTAGAAAGTTATTAGAATATTTTAGTAGACAAAAAAGCATGATATACCCCATTTATTATAAAAAAGTACTTTTCTAGATACACTCTTTTTCTGAATTACCAAGTGAAAAAAAGACAATTCAATTTGAAACATTTCATAAATATTTTATTGTGATTGTATTGGGGGGGGGTGTATGAAGTACTGTTAAGATGAGCCCACCTTCATGGGTGAAGAAACAAGCATTTTATTATTTTTATAACAGAGAATTGTGTGTATCATGATAATGAGAAGTCATTTTAAAATCTTAGAATGTTTTATTCTTTGAAGATAAAGTGAGTGTATGTTAAAACACCTGTATTTAAAGGGTGGAATACATTGAATATAATTTGTCATTTGTGAAAATTATTGTTGGCATCTTTTTTAATTTCCCCAGGAGTATTTCTCAATTTATTACACACAAATTTCTTTATCAGTATAATGTTTTCAAATGATGTTAGTTATGCACAGAAGGTTGGATAGCTTTAATTAAATATGGAACAATGGTTTAATGAGAAAATGAGGGAAAAATCATAGAAATAGTGGATTTTCTATACAGCATATATGTAACAACTAAAATTAGCTATTCATATTTTAGTCTTTGCTACAGTCCTTATTAAGGTTTTTTTAATCTATAATGTAAATTCAGTATTTCTATCTGAAGTTACAGTATAAAACAAGTTTCTAAGAGAAGGTAACTAATTTCATTTAAACTATTGGATCAGTCTAAGTCATCAATGACCTAAGTGAAGATTAACTCTTATCTCATTCCTAATGGTGATTGTTAGTAAAAGAAAATTTAACCTTAGCTAATTGTAATTAAGAGAGTCACCAGAATTCCTTAAGAACATTTTATAGCATGTAAAAAATGAAGAAAGTAGGGAAATACATAGATATATAAAGATTTATATGTATATTTCCAGAAAGATATGCACATATTTGTAAAACATCCATTTATATGACATTTAAAATTATTTAGATGACGGGACACATGTACATTTTTTTAATATCTAAAAAGTTTTAATTTATTTAATATTACTGATGTGGTTTACCCCACAGTATAAGCTTTCCATTTCTTCTTCTAATCCAGGTAAAGTTTAAAAATCAATTTCAATTTTTCTGTGATATGAAATACGTTTCATTCCCTTTGACTTTAATCCCTTCCATAGTTTCTTGGTGATATGAAGCACTCTCCCCACCCCCGCTATAAAATCCAATTTTTTACAACATACTGTCTAAACATTAAAAGTATACCCACACTAAGAGCTAATTCCAGGCAGGGTTTTCTTAGATGGAAATGAATAGCTCATTCAGTATTGTGTTTTGTGTTTTTTTTTTTCAACCTGAGACATGTGTAACACTTCGGATTAGAGTTAATATTGCAACGGAGTTAATATTTACCTTGTTAAAATGTAACAAAAAGTAATGATAATGTAAACATGTATGAGTTCAGGGATCAAAACTCTGATAAAATCTCTCTGTCAATAATACCCTACTGCCATTCCATAGTCTATGATAAATTGAGAGCAAGACAGGAGAAGCAGGAAAAAAAAAGTTTATAGCCCTAGAAATTCAAGGAACTTGCAATCCTTTCCAAGCTGCTGGTTTTTATACAATCAAGTAAGGAATCAACAGATATCTTAATAATTTGCTATATATATATATATATATATTTGATATATATATATATACACACACATATGTATGTATACTCAGAAACATTTACACAAAATTGTTTTTTTGAAAGGAATTCCAGATATAAATGATAACTGTTGGCACTTTGTAAAGTCTAGATATATTTTCAAATATTATTTCTTGTTCTGGAAATCTATTTGCTGTATTTTATGATACCTAATATCATTGATTATATACATAATTTTATACTGTTAAAAGCCTGTTTGTAATAGCATAATTTACTAAATCTTGTGTAAGGAAGAAACATAATATGTACATATAATATAAAGTTATTAGAAACAATAGCACCTTATTAAACTGCTCCTCTGAAATACATTTTCCAAACAATGCAAAACTTTTGCTACTAGTAAGAGTATATTAAAATTATTACAATATATTACAATACAGCCTTCCCTTTAAGCCATCTGTTTTCTAAACCATCTAGAACTTATCTTAACTACTGGTTAAACAGAAAGAACAAGGACACGTCCATAGCCAAACAAGCATTTCAATCATGCCTGTACATCAAAGAGATAAATTAGATAACAGTGACTTTGTTACAGCAGTGTATTTCAATTTGTAAAAAAATAATCAAATATCACAATACATTTCAGGAAGAGAAGAGAAAATGAGAGAGAAATCCGTTGAGGAGCTAATATTGAGTGTTCACTAAAAGTAGCGATAGAAGTAAGCTAATATAATCAAAGGCACTGGAAGACAAAAATTAGCGTTCTAGCTCCTTTCCTGTTTTTGGAATCTCTGGCAAGCTATTTATATTCTGTAGCTTTCAATTTTCTTATTTATGAAATAAGAGGCTTGTCCTAGTTGGTTTCCAACAACTACTTAAAACATTGTCATTCTACCAAATAAAATGAAAACACAATTGGCTAGCCTTTCTGCTCCCCCAACTCCCTTGGAAGGAGGAACAAAACATAAAACAAGGGAAAAACCTGAAGCTACTCTGGAAACAAAAAGCAGGGTGCACTCCACATGTCATATATCGGGATTTCTGCCAGAGATAAGGCTGTTGCTCCCAGATTGAAAATAACACCCAAGTCAAGTCACAAGACATGCCTCTGACTTTTAGCAGAGCCTGGTTTCCTGGGGAATCAGAGGGAACTGACTAAAGGGCCCTAAGTTCCCCTCAGTTTGACTAAACTTCAGACAGACTTCTCTTAGACTGTTGGCCTTTGACCTCCCTTTTCTTAGAGCATTGATTTTAGAAGACTTCCAGTTATGAATTCTTTCTCTACCCCTTTAAGACAAAAACCTTTTCCCAGGCTCTTGCTAGTTTTACAACCCAGCAATGTCTCCCCAAGGACCTGGGCAACACCCTTTTGAAAGGCATTCATATATGCCTTACTATCTTCCAGTTTTTGTGGGAAGGTTAGGAGTCTAACTCAATTAAGTGACAATTAGGGGAAGCTTATGGCCCAATGGCATCCAACAACCTTCCTCCCCTAACATTCTACAACTCTTTCCCACTAGCTCACCCCAGAACTTAGACTCTCCTGACTTTGTTTCAAGAGACTTGAGTTCAGTCTCTCTTCCCTCTTGTAAGTCTTGGATAAAGCCTTCCTTTTCTGATTCACTCTGTTCAGCATTGCTTTTCTTTGAAAACTCTGACATAAAAAGTGGCCTTTCAACATTAATAATAGATACAATATAAAATATTTAATAATCAAATGATACTGAAATATATAGACAAAAGCAACAATAACAAAAGTAAATATACAAGGAAAGATTTTCAGAAACAATATTAGAGAAGTACATTAAGAAATCCCTCACAGTGTTTAGGCTGGAATAGCCAGAAGTATAGGAGGATACAGAAAAGTTGTTCTTAAACTATTTCAGGTTATGAATCCCTTTAAAATTCATATGAAAGTTGTACAATCCTTCCCCAAAGTATCACATATGTCCATAATAACAGAATTTGGGTCAGAGCAGTATATGGCAGAGAAGTGTATGAAACCCCTAATACTGCTGGCTAATTGTAACTGCTCCATAGTATATGAAAAATAATTTAACAAATATAAAAATAAATTGGCATAATAATATTTTTTAATGCCTCAGCACCACACTCTTGATTTCTGACACATCACATAAACGGAAAACAAACAACAAAAAAAAAGGAGTTAAAATTTCCTAATATAGGGGTGACTGGGTGGCTTAGTTGGTTAAGTGTCTGACTTTGGCTCAGGTCATGATCTCATGGTTCAAGAGTTCGAGCCTCACTTCAGGCTCTATCCTGACAGCTGTTTCTCTGCCCCTCCCCCTCCCCCCCTCTTTCTCAAAAATAAACAAACATTTAAAAAAATTCACAGTATGTGTTTGTGTGTGTATTATACTGGTGTATGTTATATGTATGTGTATATATATACTGTGGATATTATATATACTCTTTCCAATTCCCTGAGACCAACTAAAAAAGTGATCAAATATTAGAAAAATAATAATAAATGAAGAAAAAAAATTGCACAATACTTACCAAAATTAAAATATGAGAAACAAAGTTTCCTAACTCTCTCTTTAAAAACAAACAACAACAACAAAATCTGTAAGTTGAGAATTGTTAACACTTAAAATTAGGGAAAATAATATTAAATGTATAGGAGAGGGCAAAACTCTACAGAAAAGTAAAATTACAGCGTAAGTGTTTTCAATAATAAACAAGAAAGAAATAAAGTAAACATTAGACTAAACTTGTTAGAAATAAAATCCAAAACTTAAGAATAAACTCAAAATATGCATACAGGGTAAACAATCAATCAATAAGTTAAAAATAATCTCTCTAATTAACAAAATCTGAAAACGGTGACAAGTGTAATCAAAAAGGAGAAAAACAAGATAAACGTCAACATTTTAAAGGAAAACATAGGAATATAACAAAGGAAATTTAAATTGCAGATAACTGATATACATACATCCTCACATTTGTAAATTTATTTTACTTTATTTTTTAAGTTTTTATTTATTTATTTTGAGAGAGAGAGAAAGCACAAGAGGGGGAGGGTAGAAAAGGGAGAGACAGGGGCACCTGGATGGCTCAGTCAGTTGAGCATCCGACTTCAGCTCAGGTCACGATCTCGCAGTCCGTGAGTTCAAGCCCCGCATCAGGCTCTGTCCTGACAGCTCAGAGCCTGGAGCCTGTTTCACATTCTGTGTCTCCCTCTCTCTCTGGCCCTCCTCCCGTTCATGCTCTGTCTGTCTCTGTCTCAAAAATAAATAAATGTTAAAAAAAAAAAAAAGGGAGAGACAATCTTAAGCAGGTTCTGCACTGCCAGCACAGAGGCCAACATGGGGCTCAAACTCAGGAACAATGAGATCAAGAGTTGGATGCTCAACCTACTCAGCCACCAGGTGCCCCCACATTTGTAATTTTAAAAATACTGATTACGTGAAATGTTATCTATGACAAAAAATATTTTACACCTGTTCCAGAAGAGAGTACGAATGTTAACTAAGTCACTCCTACTAATTGCTGACTCATAACAGGGAAGGAGACAAGAAAGGTAGTGGAGCTACCTTTGTTTGGCTTCCAGGGAAGTAAAGCCTTTGTTGTGACTCATTTATAAGTGAGCAGTTAACAGTGGGAGAGTCCTGGAAGGAAATGAAGGCAGCCGGACAGGATAGGAGGAGAAGCTAAACAAAATGCAGTTTCAGCTGAAGTCTAGCCTCAGCCTGATTCTGTTCCAAGAATGAATGGCACCTTGGAGTTATTTCCATTTGGTATAAGAGGGCCAATCTTTTTTCCTGTCAGCCATTGGCTCTAGAGAAGTTGTAACCTTCCAGGAATTTCCAGGTAAGGCTGTGCACATTGGTCCTGGGAAACCCTCCAGGGCTGAGTGCAGCTGTGACTCTCAGCAGCCAATCCAGCCAGCCACTGAGGGATGCACACACCTGCACAGCAAAGGGGATCTGAGTAGAAACCAACAGCATCTAGGACCGGCCTGCGCCAGAAGAGATGTTGTTAACATGTTTTTAGCAGCTATTTTAAAGTATCAAGATTATCAGATAAAGTGCTTTTTATTTCTAAATTTCAAAATTTAACAAGCAAATATCATTTAGAATGAATATATTTTTACTATTTAATCTCAGGTGTGCTTTCTTTTCGAGTCAGAAGAGGTTAAAGGAATCCTGAAGAAGGATCATCTGAGCTTTAAAGACGGAGACTGGGAAAGTGTGAAGAAAAGCAGATGGGTTGAAAAGCAAAACAATTCATGTCACTGAGGCACCAATGACTAGAAATGAGTGAAGAAAAAGGATAGCTTTGATTATGAAAAAATGAAAGAACATTGCACCAAAGAATTTTCCAGATTGCAAAAACCAAGAGCAACATCTCTGCACTGTTCAAGGTTAAAGTAAATACTGTACTCTGAGTTTATCCATAGAGAAGAGAATCTAAATATGAGTAATTGAGGGCAATAAAAGTAACATTTTCTAAGTGGTGGGGGTAAAAAGAAAAAAAAATAAATGCTATTACCATAAAAGGACAAAAGACATTATCTTTTTTTTTTTTTTTTTTTTTTCAACGTTTATTTTATTTTTTGGGACAGAGAGAGACAGAGCATCAACGGGGGAGGGGCAGAGAGAGGGAGACACAGAATCGGAAACAGGCTCCAGGCTCCGAGCCATCAGCCCAGAGCCTGACGCGGGGCTCGAACTCACGGACCGCGAGATCGTGACCTGGCTGAAGTCGGACGCTTAACCGACTGCGCCACCCAGGCGCCCCAAGACATTATCTTTTTGAAAGAAGCCTTGCCTAAGAGAGCAGGCTATATGATTCCATTATGAAGCTTTAGAACGAACAAAACTAACATATGGGAGAAAATGACACAGTGGTTTCATAGAGTGGATTGGAGGCAGGAACTTACTAGGTAGGGTCATGAATAATCATTCAGAGCTAATAGCAACATTCCATGCTCTATGTAGGAACTTAAGTTATACAGGCTGCATGCATTATCCAGTTACATGTTGTCAAAACTTAGCAAATTTATTGTACATAAAATAGAATACAAACTCTTGTTAATCATGCACATAATGAAAGATTCAAGAGGAAGTATGTTAATGTCTCCAATTTTCTTTAAATTTCATTAAAAAATAAGATGCACTGTGGAGAGAGAGGAACAGGTAAAGGGAAGTTTAAGCATGATGAAAGTGGAAGTAGAATCGTGGTGCTGGGTATGCGAGGGTTCACAGTAAAATTCTCAACTTCTTTGTATGTTTGAAAATATTAATAAAGAAATATTGACAAAAATATGCTTGGAAATTGTTGAAAAACTCATTCCTAAATTAAATTTTTTTTAATGTTTGTTTTTTTTAATTTATTTTTGAGACAGACAGAGCATGAGCATGGGAGGGGCAGGGAGAAGGGGAGACACAGAATCCGAAGCAGGCTCCAGGCTCTGAGCTGTCAGCACAGAGCCCGATGCAGTGCTCGAACTCACTGAGTGTGAGATCATGACCTGAGCTGAAGTTGGATGCTCAACCCACTGAGCCACCCAGGCACCCCACATTCCTAAATTTTTAAGGGGAATTTTAATCCTGGCTTAATTTTACATTCAAACATAATGTTTTGAAGAGAGAAGTGGTCATTCATCCTTGCCACATCATTTTCTAACAAGGGATGCTCAATTATTACACTAATGGATTTTTTAAAAAGAATCAGAATTCACCTATGGCTGATCTCTTTTAATGATTTAGAATATTACTAGAAGAAGAGATACATATTTAATCCTCAAGATGTTTGGCAAGTTGAACAATGCAACTTGTGCACGTTAAGATGTCCCTCGGTGACAGCAGAACAATACAATATACTGAATTTGGCAGTTGTGAAAAGCAAACGCCAGAAAGCTGATTTCATATGCTTTATTGTGTAATAGCTGAGCTTCAGAATTGGCTTCCTGCCATTTCTACAGTACTGGGAGTTAGACATACTCCAAATATCAGAAGGTATCATAATGTAGTGGAAAAGCTAAACTCCTTTATCACTAGAAAAAAAGAGTTCTTGAACTTTTACCCTGTCATCTAAGCTTTTTTTTTTTTAATTTTTATTTTGAGAGGGAGAGAGACAGAGAGAAAGAGCGGGGAAGCACCAGAGAGAGAGAGAGAGAGAGAGAGAGAGAATTCGAAGCAGGCTCAGCACTCTCAGCGCAGAGCCCGACATGGGGCTTGATATAAGGAACCGTGAGACAATGAAATCAAGAGTCGGTCACTTAACTGACTGAGCCACCCAGTCGCATCCATCTAAGCTTTTTGATCACCATGTTATTGATCTGTTAAAATGTGATTCACAATCTTTAATTTACATGGCCTTGTAAGTAATAAGTTAGAGTACATAAAGCTGTTGACACAGCACAGAGTTTGCTGTTTGCTTACTTCTCAATAGGTTTGCTTAGTTTTCCATTATATTAACATAAAGCAATAAAAACACACAAGGAGTTAATAATTTAACCCAATATTACTTGACTAATATTTATCATAATGTTAATTAATTATAGTTTGAAAAATATACATGGACATTCCTATCTAATGATTTGAGACCTAAAGTTTGACAATGTTGTCTGTTATTCCCAATGTGGTTGCTTTGGGCAAATGGAGTTACATTTTCTGAAGATCTGACCCCATCTGAAAAACTACCATGGGAATACTTAGGAATGACAAATGACAATTTCAGCCCTTCCAAATTAAATCATAATTGACTTGATCATTATATATGAATATCATCAGGGCTTATGCCATGTCTCTCTCCTAATCTTCACAAAGGGAACACACACACACACACACACACACACACACACACCCCAAATACAAAGAACAACAAACAAATGTAATAAAACACAGTGAAAAAATAATTGCTCTCAAAAGGTATTTCCAATTCAGCAAGTGTTAGTGAGGGTTTTTTTTTTCCTGTTTACCAAAGCCAAATTAAAGCACATTTTAAAGGAGACATAATTAAAAATTTATCAGCTTACATGTCTGTATTTTGGGCAAAAGACACAAAAGTGATAACCCAGTCAGCCAAGCAGTAAGAAAGTGTTTATTTGTGTAAGTGTGGAAGTAATATGATTCAGCCACAGCTAATGTATTTAAAGTGCCTCGTGGTACTCATCTTTTCCTAATGTCAACACAAGTCAAATCTCTCAGTGACACATTTATCTCTTTCAGTAAGTCATATGCAATAGGACCAGTGTAAATTCAAAGAGTTATTTTGTTGCTTTACTAATTAAGGAGGAGAAATAAATGAAAATAGAACAATGAACGTAAATCTAGGCATAAAAATCGTTTTTCCCTAGATTAAAAGAAATAAAACATAAGTGGAAGTTAGGAGCTCTAATGGTGAAATACAGTCATTCCAAGCCAGGGAAGGAGAACACTCATGATTCTCAGCATGAGGCTCCACATTGATTTTACAAGGATTTTTCATCATGGCCAATTTTGTAGCATTCCAACCTTCTAAATCCATTATCAGAGTATTAAATATAATGGAATAACAATGAAGAAGGATAAATAGGTTCAAAATTATTCAGAGAATGTAAAATAACCCATGACTTCAAAAATAAAAATGGTCATAATAAAAAAAACTTAGGGGCGCCTGGGTGGCTAAGTCAGTTGAGCATCTGACTTCCGCTCAGGTCATGATCTCACAGTTCGTGAGCTCCAGCCCTGCGTCGGGCTCTGTGCTGACACCTCAGATCCTGAAGCCTGCTTCAGATTCTGTGTCTCCCTCTCTCTGCCCCTTTCCAGCTCATGCTCTGTCTCTCTCTGTCCCTCAAAAAATGAATAAACGTTTAAAATTTTTTTTTTAATTTAAATAAGACCTCTTTTTTGTTTTTTTGTTTTTTTGGTTTTTTTAAAAATTTTTTTTTCAACGTTTATTTATTTTTGGGACAGAGAGAGACAGAGCATGAACGGGGCAGGGGCAGAGAGAGAGGGAGACACAGAATCGGAAACAGGCTCCAGGCTCTGAGCCATCAGCCCAGAGCCTGACGCGGGGCTCGAACTCACGGACCGCGAGATCGTGACCTGGCTGAAGTCGGACGCTTAACTGACTGCGCCACCCAGGCGCCCCATAAGACCTCTTTTTTGTTTGTTTTGTTTTGTTTTGTTTTTAGTTCTCATTTGTCATTTGCTCACTGTGCTCACTTCTTCACTATCATCCTTTTGGTCAGGAAGAAATTTCAAATTGGAATCAGTTTTCCTGTTGTTTCATTACCCACCACTACCCACTTGGCTGTGTTTATCTCAGCCAATAAACTTTCTTCTCACTTTGGAAGAATTACTTTTCATTTCAATGATCAGTACTGATGTTCTGCTTCAGCAATCCATTCTGATAGGCACATTGGGAACTTGGCATCAACAACATCTGTCAAACTTCCACACATTTATAATCCAATGTCTAAATTTCTGACCTTGTATCCATATTTTTCTTTTTCTTCCTCATTCTTACTTCTCTTATATTTGATCTTTATCTTACCAAGAGCTCAAGTTCCTTACAATTTCTTTCAATTATTGGTATAACAGCCATAGCCCTTATAACCACCTTCTCTCTAGAACCTTCAGTTTTGTCTTCATCTCTTCTCTTCCAGACACACATCCTGAAAACTATAGAACTTTAAATCTACTCTACTGACAAGTTTTTCCATTTCTAAAGTGGACAAGTATGTACTGGTAGATGAAATTATTAACATTGGCATGACTTGAAACCCATGATTTTTAAACTCAACCAGAATATTAATGTTTATTAACCTCTTTTCTTACCTGGTCAGTCTTTGTCTCTCTGTCCACATCTGTCACCTCAGGTTCTCAACCTTACTACTTTGCTTCCTTCAAACAAACTAGACCATTAATCAAGAGTTCTTTCAACTCCTTATTTCATTAACAGCTAATTAATTTATTCTGCATTTTTTCTTCCTTTCCCCTTCTGACTTATAGAAAAGAAAAAGGGTTTGTATTAGTCAGGGTTTTTCATAAAAACTGAACAAAAAGCATGTATGTATAGGGCTATATAAAATACGGATAAAGACAGAGAGAAAGATTTGTTATAAGGCATTGACTCATGTGATTATGGAGGCTGAGAAGTCCCATAATCTGCTGTGTGCAAGCTGGAGACGTAGGCAAGTTGATATTATAGTTCTGGTCTGAATCCAAAGGCCTGAGAACCAGTAGAGCTAATGGCATAAATTTCAATTCAAGTGCAGAGGCAGCTATCTCACCTCAAATGTATTCCTACAGAGAGAGTGAATTCTCCCATATCCCATCTTTTGTTCTATTTAGGCTTCCACAGCATTGGATGAGATCAACTCACATTGGGGAGGTCAGCTTTACCCAGTCTACTGATTCAGATGTTAATCTCATCCATAAATACCCTCACAGATACACCCAGATTAACGTTTGACCAAATGTCTGTGTACCTTGTGGTTCAGTCACCTTGACATTAAAATTAATCATCGTAAGTCCACCCTTTTTCAACTTGGAACTCCTACACATCTCCTTAAGCCACACTTCATCTTCAAATAAGACAATAACAGAGTAAAAATTCTACCTGAGACAACTATCTTGTGTACAACCAAAAATGCACTAATTTCTTCCCCCAAAAAGAAGGTGAAGAAGTCCTTGAGTGATGTTTACTCTTCTCCTTCATATCCCATAACTTAAACTCTATGATGTAGAATTAACAATATTACATGATATGGGAATAAGGGAGGGAGGAAAACAAAATATCTTCTTAATATATATAAATATATAGCTGCATATAAATAAATATATGGTTGTAGCTGCTAATTATAACTACCTTTTCCCATTACCCATTCTATATTCATTTTACCCTCAGAGAGCACGTCAGTTGATTGTGGCTCTTGAACTTGTAGAGTGACCAAAACCTTCATTCCTAAAGGGTCTAGGTCATTAGTGGTACTGTCTAGACTGAGTTATTACAATTTTCAGTTGACCCGAATTACAAGGCATAGTAATACTGTCCAAACAGATATCCTGTATCCTAGAAGTTATCTTCCTTATCTCCACTGTAGAGTAGTAATCTGATTTCCTTTTGGTAGTCAAAATCACTCACCCCAGCCAGTGTGCAACTCCCTTTTTGCCTGTTGATGCAGAAGCATTAGGAGTCCAAAACGTCTGGGTGACCATCTTACTTTCCAGTTCAATGGAATCAATGTTACATCTTCTGCTGGAAACATTATTTCTTTGAAGATATTGAAGATAAAACTTCTGGGCCAGGAGAGCATAAAGTTACTGGGACAGAAAGCAGAAACTTTGCTGGTGGGTCACTAGGGGGAATAGTGGTGCCACTCCCATTTCTACCCCTTGACTGCTGGACTCATGAATCCTTGCTATGGGAGAAATAGCACCAAATGTTGGATGTTGATTCAGAGCACATAAAACTCTTGAAGAATGATGCCCTCAGCCCTGCAATGTGTTGTCACCTAACTGACACCATAACTAAAGCTTCAAAAGGCTGCCATTCTATCAAACCAACTGCTTCAGGATTGTGGGGAACCAGTGGGTTTGAATGCAGGAGCTTGAGCCCATTAGGTGATGAGAAGAATGGCTGAGGAAAGAGGCTGTATTGTATCCACAGAATTGGTCATTCTGTACCCTTGATTAGTAAAATCCTCTGCTGCCCTCAGCCTTTGGTGAGCATTCATATAGGACACAAATATCTTCACATTTTTTGCCTACCCAGAGGAATCCATTCACATACTTCTTTCCCATATTTTCTGGTCACAGATTTTCCCATCATTTCCCCT
This sequence comes from Prionailurus bengalensis, assembly GCF_016509475.1. Lineage (NCBI taxonomy): Eukaryota > Metazoa > Chordata > Mammalia > Carnivora > Felidae > Prionailurus > Prionailurus bengalensis. The sequence goes on along the minus strand of NC_057343.1, from coordinate 31,836,658 downwards.
CCAAATCCCTGACCATTGTGTCATTGACCTGAACTCACAAATCAGTGTGTAATCACACATCTAGCCATTTCTCCATCTAATCAGGTGAACTGCTCAGAGTTCTGTTTACTGTAAGGATTTCCCTTTACCACTGTCCTCCAAGGATTTCCCTGAAAGAGACTATAGGGCTACATCTGTCCACTTTTGGGTGGCACCTGAATATTGCACAAAACCATCTGTAAACCAAGCCCAATTCTTCTCTTCTTCCATCAGGTGATCATAGGGAACTCCCCATGAAGTCATAGGTGCAAGTTAGGAGAGAGAGAGCACTATAGCAGGAGTGGAGACCATGAGCATATGGGCCACATCTTCATGTAACTTCATATACCTTCAAGACCTGCTGGAGCCCATTCATGTATATAGCACTTCCATTTGACAATGGAGTACAGTTGTATATGCCCCATTGTATGGCTTGGTGGGTCTGATAATACCTAATTCATGATGGGCAGCTCAGATTACATAGTAACTTGGTTCAGTATCTACTAAGGCGCAGTAGAAAGCCACAGTTATTTCTCAAAATGAGAGTAGGTGTTCACAGAGGATAGGAGGGCCTTGCTATAAAATTCTAAGAGCTTGCACTATGGTTTATCTATAGAAGTCCACCAAAGGCTCCAAATAGCGTCCTTATCTGCCACTTTAAGTGCCATAGGAACTACAAGAGCAGGTTACACAGCAGCCTGGTCTTATTGCAGGGCCTTTTCCTATGCTGGTCACACTCTAAATTAGTAGGTTTTTGGGTCACTTAGTAAATAGGACAGAGTAACATACCCAAATGAGGAATATGTTATCTGTCTCCAAAATCCAACGAAGACCACTAAGTATTGTGCCTCTTTCTTTGATTGTAGGAGGATCACATACAACAACTTACCCTTTCCCTTAGAGGGGATATCTCCACATGACACACATCACTACGTCCATGTAAGTTTTAGTGAAGTAGAAGGACCCTGAATTTTTGTTGGATTAAGTTCCTACCTTCTGAATGTCTTACCAACAAGTATACAGAAGTTGCTACTTCTTGCCTGCTACATAAAATCAACATAACACCATCAATGTAATGGACCAGTGAGATATCTTCTCAAAGAAAAAGGCAATAAATATCCCTATGTACTAAGTTATGATATAAAGCTAGACAGTTGATATAGGAATTGATATATCAAGATAGTTGATATAGGACAGTGAAGGTGTATTGTTAGCTTTGCTGACTGAAAGCAAACTGCTTCTGGTTGTCCTTATTAACACAGATAGAGAAAAAAATCTTTTCACATCAACAGCTTCCTACCAGGACCTGGGGGTGTTTTCATTTACTCAAGCAATGAATCCACATATAGTGCGGCATCTGGAATTGGAGTAACCATCTGTTTAAGTGTGTGATAGTCCACTGTCATTCTCTAAGATACATCTATCTTCTGCACAGGTAAAGTAAACGAGTTGAATGGGAATGTGATGAGAATCACCACCCCTGAATCCTTCAAGTTTCTGATGGTGACATTAATTTCTATAATCTTACCAAGAATATGGTATTCCTTTTGGTTCACTATTTCCCTAGATAAAGGAAGTTCTACTGGCTTCCAGTTGGCTTTTTGTACCATAATAACTCTCACCTGACATATCAAAAAGCCAATGTGTGGATTATGCATTCTGGAACTGAGGAAATAGCCAAAGGATGTTTCAGGGACGCACTGTGCCACTGTGAGATGGACTTGCACTAAAAGTCCATTGATCCTCTGACCTCCATAAGTATCTGTTCTGACTGGTATGCCCCAGTCACACATGTCTTTGGAAATTAGTGTCAGTTCAGAGCCAGTGTCCAGTAATCCCTGAAAGTTCTGATTATTCCCTTTTACCTAATGAAGAGTTAATTTTGTAGAAGACCATGAATTCCTTTGGGTAAGACTGGAAGAAAGATTAAAAGTATAAGTTTTGGGGAACCTCCCCTTCAATCAAGGGGTTCTGGATTTGTAAACTAGCTTAAGCCTGGGAAATGACTGTGGGACTGTGACTGTCTGTTGTTATGACTCAGGTTAGACTTTTGCTCACTTGACCTAAAATCTTTCTGTTTATACAGATCAAATAAGAATTTAATAGACTATGCAGATCACATAAGAATCTAGCAGCTTCCCTATTTATTTTGCTTCTAGGAACACAATGATCAACTAGCCAACACTGTAAGTCTATGCAAGCCAGACTATTCTGATTGCTACTTTTACTCTTCTGTCCAAATGCCCCTTGTCTTTTGGTGGTTGAATACTACCAAACAGTTCCTACCATCATAGGATCCAATGACTTCCACTGCATTTAGATTTCTCAATTCAGCTAGCACAGTTCCCACTGTAAGGTCTGTCCTACCTACAGAGAAGAGTGATCACAGAGCTCTCCAAGGATGCTGGTGCTCCTCTCACAAATTTACTTCTCATAGTATTGGTGAAACATGTCTTCTGTATCCTCCTAGTGTGCATGAGTAGGTGTTAAATGACAAATCTACTTTAACATTCTAATATTCCTAGAAATTCCTAGAGTTTTGAATCCCTTCCTCTACATTAAACAAGGGCAGGTCTGCCATTACCATTAGGCTCACTGTGGGTCAACTTTTGATCCATGTTTCAGCCAACCATCCAAATAAACTATTAGAACACTTACTAACTGCTGAGTTACAACATTAAATGTAGAATCTCTGTTTAATGAGCTGATATCAATAAATTCAATCTGATCCAACTTTATGTTTCTTTGAACATTATCCCTTACCCTTAGTATCCATTCTCACACGTGCTCTCTGGATTTCTACTTGTATAAATTAGAAAACTCAAGTCATTATTTATACTCAAGTAGCGTAGAATATCTCTTAATGGGTCACACTTTGTTCATCACTATTAGGGGCCTGCTGGAACTGAATGTCCAGTTAAAGGTCTAGAAAGAAAAAGAGGTAGTGGAAGTGGGTCATGAACCTCATCAGTATTGTCTTACATGGCAACTGTCTCAGGGTGAGCTATTAGAGTTTCCTCAGGCAATGCAGAGTTAATCCTCCAGATGGATGTAGGGAAGCCACTTTCACTTGGGGCAGGGAGGTCTCTTGCACTGGAAAAGGAGACATTTGCAGCAACGTGGATGGAATTTAAGGGTGTTAGGCTAAGTGAAATAGGTCAGTCAGAGAAAGACAGATATTATATGTTTTCACTCATATGTGGAACTTAAAACACTTAACAGAAGACCATGGGGAAAGGGAAGGAGAAAAAATAGTTACAAATAGAGGGGGAGGGAGGCAAACCATAAGAGACTCTTAAATACAGAGCAAACTGAGGGTTATTTGGGGTGGGGGTGAGGGGAAAATGGGTGACTGGCATTGAGGAGGGCACTTGTTGGGATGAGCACTGGGTGTTGTATGTAAGCGATGAATCATGGGAATCTGCCCCCAAAACCAAGAGCACACACTGTATGCACTGTGTGTTAGCCAACTTGACAATAAATTATATTAAAAAAATAAATAAATAAAATTTAAAAATAATAATAAAAGAATGTAAAAAAGAATTTAGGAGCTCAGTGTAACTAGCTTCATCAAAGTGTAACCATACATGCCCATCCCAACCTACAGAATCCCCTTCTATCTTAATCAATGCCCTCACTTAAACAGTAGGTCACTTATGAGGCTGGGAGTTCAATGTGCTTTGCAATTCAACCAGTTGCAGGATCAGACTCTGCATTCAATTTTTAGCAATCTCAGCCCTTCAGCTACAAGAGATATGTGTCTCCTTCAGGGCACATATGGAAGCTTTCAGATCATGTATGTGTGCTTGAGCTAGAAATCCAAATCACTAAGCTCATCCCTTTCTTTTACTGAGTTGTCCAGGGACATTAGGAGCAACCAGCCAACCTCATTATATTCATTAGTTTTGAAAAAATGGGAAGGTATCATCCAGCCCTTTGATTCTTAGAAGTGGTTGCTCAGTGGGAGTATTTATCTAAAATAAGGCATTGGGCCATATAACCCAGGAAAGCTTGTGGTATTATTCCCATTAAGTCCAAAGGCCTGAGAAGCAAGAGAGCTGATGGTGTGGGTTCCAATTCAAGTGTGGAAGACTACTCTCCCTGCTCTAAAACAGTGAGGCAGGAAAGCAAATTCTCCCTTACTCTACCTCTCGTTCTATTCAAGCCTCCTTCAGTCTGGATAAGGCCCACCTACATTGGGCTGCTTTACTCAATCTACCAATTCAAGTACTAATTTCATCCAGAAATATCCTCACAGAAACACTTAGAATAATGTTTGACCAAAATTTTGGGCACTTCATGATGCAGTCAATTTGGCACACAAGATTAATCATCTCAGTGTTCCTCTTCCATCCAAGCATAAGCTCTTAAACTAATCCATGGATACATCTGTCCTTCCTCCTCCGGGATGTGGAACACACACTTCTTTTCCCTCTGTCTTTAACATCTCAGTCTGACCGGTCTTCTATGACATTGCTTCCTCTGTTTTCAGTCTTTTTCTCTGGTCACTCTCCTATTTCATAGCTGCTTTCCTACCTTTTGAATTTTTATGGTTTCTAATATTAGAAATCAAATACATTTTGCTAAAGTATCAGATGACTCTATATAGAAACACTACTTGTGACACATAAGCCCACATGCAACATGCTTTTTTAGAGCTACAAAACTGTGATAAGACATATGGGATGATTGATAATACTCTGGGAGGTAGATGCAAGAGAGATATATAAGCATTTAATTAGACTTTTTATTGCAAAGGGTGAGATCAATAGGTAAAAAGAGAAAGAAGAAATTTAAAGTATTTAAATTATAATTAAAAAACTGTTAAAAAAAACTTCTGGAAGGTGAGTTGAACTTAAAAAACAAAGAATATGAGCGATGCCACATAAAATAATAAAAAGTTGTCACCAAACATTCTCCTTACTTTTGTTTCAAATTATCACATCTATTAAAATAATTGGTGGTGTGGGAGTGAAATTTATACTAACAACTTTGGAAACTGTGTGCCTAAGTCAACAACTTAAAATTAAAGACCCTATGTCAACATTATACAGTGTTATGTTCAGTATCATTGAAACTGTAAAGAATAATTATACCATGGCCTGAGATAGGTGTGAATAAGATTATAAATGTAGGGGCGCCTGGGTGGCGCAGTAGGTTAAGCGTCCGACTTCAGCCAGGTCATGATCTCGCGGTCTGCGAGTTCGAGCCCCGCGTCAGGCTCTGGGCTGATGGCTCAGAGCCTGGAGCCTGTTTCCGATTCTGTGTCTCCCTCTCTCTCTGCCCCTCTCCCGTTCATGCTCTGTCTCTCTCTGTCCCAAAAATAAATAAACGTTGAAAAAAAAATTTTTAAAAAAAGATTATAAATGTATAATGAGGAAAAAGTACAATTATTCAGCAATACAAAAAGTCTTCAATATCAACCACTCAGCTTGAACTCCTGAAAAGATTCTATTGTGATCTTGACTTCTTACTTTATCAGATTAATTCTAGAAACTCAACACTAAATATCAGGATCTGTTAATCTTTGCCAACAGAACATGCTGGCAAAACCTGCAGAGATGGTTGCTGTTATTGAGCATTTTTTGACACTAAAATTATTATGTTGAGCATTACAGAGATAGCTGGACTATAGGGTAAAGGCTGACTTGAAATTAAGTCACTGCTTATAATTTACATTTCGTTCAGTGGCAACTTGTAGTAATTGTTCAGTGACTCTCATAAATATCTGCCTCACTAGAATGTGTTATACTTTTCTTCCCTGGTACATTGACATTGTGAATAAGTTAGAGCCAATGAAAGCCCTTACTTCTTTTGACCCCTACTAAGAGTATCTAATTGGATTTTTCCCTTTATTTCATTTTCATAATGTGTTAGGCTTCCAGTTCTCACTTGCTCAGCATGAGCATCTCTGTGTTTCTAATCTTGCCCTGAAGAGACAATGGATCATTAGCTAATGACTGTAGTTGACTGTGATATTCACTCTAGAGTAACATAAGGTAATGAGGCCAGAAACTAAAAACAGAACATATAAAAAAGAATATACCTTCAACAAATATATAGCGCAAAACACTCTATAGGATGAAGCCATGTGGGTCTAAGTAACAAAAATGCATGAAATAGCCTTGTTGACATTAACAGTCAATGGAAGTTGAGATATGAAAACAAAATGGATTAAATCATTTTCAGAATTGAGGTTTCCAAGGAAACATTAAAAGGACAAATTCATTTTTTAAAACGATGCCCTTAAAATTATATTTATGTTTAAAAGACAAATGAAGAAATAAAAATGTATATGTTTTGTTATTTTTTAAAGGTTAGAGTTCTTGAACTTTCTATCTGGATGATTATAATTTGAAAACAGCAGGCGGATAAGTAGTTTATTTAAAAAAGTCCTTTAGAACATACAAGCATACAATTCAAGAAGGGGTACACATGAAGCAATTGTGTTCCTGCTTTATGTCCAAGTGACTACTGCTATTCAGGGATATGAACCATCTTCGTTTTTTAAGCACCAGGGAAGCTGGTTCATCTCACTGTTCTTCAATTCTATGAGACTTGTTTTTCACTTTCCTTCTGTTTTTATTTACTTCCTTTACTCAGTATCAGAAAGTAAGTTATGTACATTTGTAATCGCTCGTTGCAATGTATAATTTTGAGATTTTATCACAAATCTGGAAGCTATAACTCTCCTGCAGTCTTCTTGTTTTTATTTTCATTTTTCTAAAGTCTCATTTTGCATCCTAAGCCACTTCTCATCATTTTAATTCTCAACAGCTCACATTCACACATAAATTGCTTTTCATGTACTAGGGTATCTGCAAGTTGGCACCTACAGTGAGCTGGTATATACAATATGAAAATTGAAGAAAACCCAGTGTAGCTTATCCACACTCATTTCTGAGACTTATTTGCATGCTTTGCCATATTGTGAAAGACAGAATTTTATTCCTAGAACACAGTTTATATACCTGCCCACTTGCTCCATGGAGGATCAGTGGTAGAAACAAGTGGCAAAGGAATTTAAATGTCAGATATGGAGAAGAATCTAAAGATGGTGAAGTAGGTGAAGTATGTGGGTACTGAAATAAGAAGTTCCCTTTTTAACACAAGTGAAATCATTTTGAACTACCAATATAGACTATAATCAAACAGATAGATGGTGACAGGTAGATAGATACATGATAGATATATAAATAGATAGGTAGATATAAATAGAATAATAGGAACTCAGCATATAAATATTGAACTTGCTCGGACTCAGTTTTAGATGAGACATAAATACAATTAATATTGAGTATAAACTATCAATTGACTAGCCTAGTTTTCTTGAAGATGAAGGTTAGCCCAAAACTGATTACTGACCCTCATCCACATGGTAGGTGAGGAAAAAAAGGAAAAGGAAAAGAAAAGAAAAGACGCTTAAAAAAGAGAAGCTATTCTTCCAGTATTTCTTTGGAGAGGATTGTGTCTTGAGGACACAGTGTTACAAAGTGGGTCGAGTGGAACTTCACTTAATGAGGAGAAGGGAAGAGCTTGTTATATCTCTTCTGGGAAAAAGGGACACAACATACTTATGTTCCCCTCCCACCTGGGAAATCTAGAGAGAGAAGGAACAAGAATGCACTGAGGGGCTAGTTGATTTGGCAGGTGAGCAGAGAAGAGATGCTGTTATAGGAAATGGCATGTCCTCCTAGACTATGCAAAACTCAAGTGGATAGCTCTCACCAGACCGAGTATGTTTCACATATCTGGCAGGCCCTGAAAGTGTAAAGCTTGCACACGATGCTATAAGGAGACAACTCACCTGTCACCCATAACTCCCTTCTCCCCCAGCTGCTTCAACTCTACTCTACTGGCCATAGGCTGCAGTTAAATGGATGAGGAGGTTTGAAAGAACAAGGGGAAGAATAACACTGGTCTTTCCTCCTGCAGGAGGCTAGCGAGTGGCATGTCCCAAAAGAGACAGGAACAGATCTCATTTTCAGTCGGGTGTGAGTTTTGATTACCATGAGAACTGGCAGGGTGTAACAACTGAGTGGAAAATGTGTTGTTCCTTAATACAACTATGAGACCTTTTATCATAAGGGTAAGCCAAAAAGCAGAGGACTGACTGCGTTTTTAACCAAGGGTAAAGGAAGTATCATTTTTTTAAAGACATTTTTAAAAGACAACAGAAAGAAAAATAAAGATGTTTACTGGTTAGACCCATGAATTGTGAGTGCCCAACACCATTACCGTGTACAACCCATTTGTGCTTTCAGCAACAAAAATGTAGAAATATGTACATTCAGAGGACATAAAATTTACAGGGGTCCATTATACTCAAGGGCACAATGAAAGAACTATTGCTTTATTGCTCAAATCTTATCTCTAACTCAGCCTTCACTCTCTAAATGGTGGACAGCACATTCCAGTCAATGTAATGCACTTCCTCACCCCAAGTGAGTATTGTTTCAGGCAATTCAGAATATATAATTCAGACTTTTAAAGGTAAATAGTCCCTTCTCAATCCTTTCTGCTTTGTGTGCCTTTTTCCTTGGGCTGATTTCAGTTCCTAGGAATTGAGTAGTGGGCTTGTTTGTTCTGGCTGTATTTGATGAAGTGCAGCTCACTTCTCATCTTTGGGTGCATGCTTCTCACCCCCCTGCACCTACTGCTGAGGCATCTGCATGAACTAATGTCCTCTCCAGAGATCAGCTCTAAGCATCTGGCGTTCTCGCTTGTTTTGTGAGTTCCCTTCAGGGTTGCATGTGTGCTGGTCCAACTCCTGGCCAAGCTCCACACCTCGATCTGTGAGACATAAGAATTCTCTGAGCGCTCTCCTCTCCATGCCAGGGCCACACAGGTTGGAAATTTGGGAGGGAAGGTCTCTCAGGCCCCCTGCCCAGCTGTCAGTGCTCCTACAATGAAATCCAAGTGTGGGTGAAGGGAGATGTCCATGACTTCCTTCTCTAAATCTAGGCAGAAAACTGGACACAGGTCTCAAAGTTACCCAGGGTCTCCTTGGACCCCACCTGAGGTTTCATGTTTAGAATGGGACAAAATAAATGGTTTTGTTCTTAGGTAGTTACACTAAGGGAATGCCACATGCCATCCAAGTACATTTCGGTTTCTAATCAAATCTAAATAAAAGATATGTAGCAATGATTTCTGCATGAAAGACAACATGAAATTATTCTATTTTAAAGTAACAAAGTAGTAAAAAGTCACACAAATCATTCAATATTTGAATATATGTTAATGGATATAATTTAAGTATATTATCAAGGAGTTTAAAGTCTGCTGTAGAAAATTATGCCTGTGTCACGATCTCGCGGTCCGTGAGTTTGAGCCCCGCGTCAGGCTCTGGGCTGATGGCTCAGAGCCTGGAGCCTGTTTCCGATTCTGTGTCTCCCTCTCTCTCTGCCCCTCCCCCGTTCATGCTCTGTCTCTCTCTGTCCCAAAAATAAATAAACGTTGAAAAAAAATTAAAAAAAAAAAGAAAATTATGCCTGTGTATAAATGCATTCACAGATATGAATGTAATGTTACTTTAGAGAAATATGTCCTTCGGGGCACTTGAGTGACTCAGTCGGTTAAGAGTCTGACTCTTGGTTTCAGTTCAGGTCATGATCTCGTGGTTTGTTATTTCAAGCCCTGCATCAGGCTCTGCTCTGCCAGGGAGGAGCCTGCTTGGGATTCTCTCTCTCCCTCTCTCTCTGTCTCTGTCTCTCAAAATAAATAAATAAACTTTAAAATTTTAAATAAAAAGGAAAATACATCTTTAATATATCTTGCTGAATGGTCATTTCTTTCTACATGTAAGTAGGAAGTTCTGTGATTCCTATTATACATATATACATATGTACATATATATGTATGTATTTGTATATACATGTATATATGTATATTCATATTGATTTCATATGACAGTAACCAATAAGCAGATTAAATTTAGTAAAACTAAAACTCCACCACTGAGATGTAAATAAAATATTACAGCAAATGCAAGGAAAAACTGCAGTCACAAAACTGACATTTTAATGAGAGGTATTTTTTTTTTTTTTGGTTTGCAAACAACATAAAACATTAAGCAACAAATAAATCAAAATAAGTATTAACTGCTTTGTTTAATTGTGGGCATGTATGTGTCAGTCATTTATATATGTATGTAAAATTATGGCCTATTCTACATGCAATCATAGCCAACCATATTACAGTGACAGTGCCTCTATCCTCAGCCTATTTCTGTTCCCGGATCCCACATTTTCTCCAACTCTCTATCCTGTCAGTTGATTATCTTCTCTTTTCCAGTACTGTGGAATATCTAGCTTCCTTGGCCTAGTTTTTTATTCAAACTCAAAAGCAAGGATATGGGTACACAGATCCAGTATGTGCAACTGACATGGAATCTTGGAGATGGGAGAAGATGAGCTACTGAAGAAAACGTGACCAGCAACAGCTGTACAGTCCATTGTCTCAACGTGAGGGAAAGAAAGAATGTAATTGGATCAAACCTCCTTGTAAACTTGCTAATGGCAGACTTCTTGGTGAACCAACTAATGATAGTTACTGTCAGAGACTCTTTAGCTATGAAAGGTTTTTAAAGAGATGTATCTGGTTTCTCTAGGATTGCTTAAATTTTGAATATGAGAGTTTAGAAGACATAGTTCCAGGAAAAAGTCAAGCTATACTACATGTAAAAAAAAATTCAAGCTGTGTTACTATGTGACATGTTAACTATGTAACTATCCGAGTACAAAATGAAGATACTTCAGGAATAAAACAACTTCTGATGTGTGAAATCCAGCCCCATATAACACTTAGAAGCCTAATATGTTTATCTGAACAGAGAACGTCCTACTGTGGCAATAAAAGACCACTGAAGCGTACCAGTAGGTAGTCTCGAACCTTCCTTTTTTCACATGTGTCTCATAGTTATGATTAGCGAAATGATTAGGAAAGTTTGGTACTGAGTAGGATAGCTGATTCATGCGTATCTGACTTGTCAATTTGATTCTTTCTGTTTTCTCAAATATCTAACTCACTTTTACTTTTCATATATAGAAGCTATTACACAATTTGATCTCTGTGCAGATAGCATGGTTTAAAAAAAGTCATTATAGTGTTGATTTAGATAAGATGCTATTACTTCTACCGAATAAAGAAGCTTATAAAATTTTGCAAAAGTTGAAAAGGAATGGGTTTTGCTGAGCACCTATAGAGCAGTCACACTCCTCAGCAATTGTTGCATTTTGGGCTTCCCCCAGATTTTATTTCAAGAAATTTCAAGCCTACTGAAAGCTAACAGAATAGTCACTGAACACATCTATCCTTCACCTGGACTCACTAGTTGTTAACATTTTACCATTTCTCACTTATTTCTTTGCATAAATATATAATTTATTTTGCTGATCCATTTAAAAGTAAAATTTGCAGATTTTATGATGCTTTACCCCTAAGTATTTCAGCATGTATTTCCTAAAGCCATTGTTTTATACAGCCGCATTGTGATTATGATACCCAAAGAAATTTTAAACATTTATTTAATTATATCACCTAACTTAGAATTTATACTGAAATGTCCCCCAATTTCCCAATACCTATTTTTAGTTTCTACTGGTAAATTTTTGAGGATTTTCTCATGTAGAGGCAACAGATACCTAATTCAATTGAACTAAAGTATAAAAAACAGGATAGATTTCAGGCACAGCATGATCTAGGTGTTCAATACTATCATCCAACATGTCTCTCTCTGTGTGTATATGTGTGTGTTTGTGTTTGTGTGTGTGTGTGTGTGTGTGTGTCTATCTCTCTCTCCCTTCCTGCCTCCCCTTCACCTTTCCGTTTTACTCTTTTTTCTCTTCATGTCATTCTCAGATGGGATTTCTGTATGTTGAGCAAATATGGCTGAAATCATTCTTAAAGTTTGGAGTTCGAAAGAAAAGAATGCTTCTCATCTAACAATTCCAGAAATCATCTCAAGGATTTATTTTTACTGGCCATCTCTACCTTTGGATCCTAAGTTCATTTCTGAAATGATCATGTTGTTCAGTCCCGAGGCACAAGTTCATACTTTGAGTCAAAGGTAAAGTTAACTAAGCATATGGCATGGGACTGAGTGGGAAAAGAGTAGTTGTCCCAAAGAGAAAAACCTTCAGATCAATTTAAAAAACAATTGGAGGTATCAATACAGCCTTGAGCTGAGAATTGAGAGATGAACAAATGTTCCAAGCCAAGAAGCTCACACCGCATTGTAGGGGAGATGAACATATAAACAAATGCACACAGGAGCGCCTGGCTGGCTCAGACAGTTTAGTGCCCTACTTCAGCTCAGGTCATGATCTCACGGTTGGTTCATGGGTTCGAGCCCCACATTGGGCTCTGTGCTGACAGCTCCAAGCCTGGAGCCTGCTTCAGATTCTGTGTCTCCCTCTCTCTCTGCCCCTCTCCTGCTCATACTCTGTCTCTCTGTCTCTCAAAAATAAATAAACATTAAAAAAATTTTAAAATAAACACACACAGTAGTGCATACCAAGTGCACATCGCGCAAAATGACATCTCAGCACAGAAATATTCACTTAGATGCTTCTTTTCAGTCCAAAATATCTACCTTCATGTGTATCATACTTAGTTCTGTTCTTCCTTCAAACAAAATGTAACTATATAATTACCACTTATTTTGGTTTATTTGGGAATTATTTTTTGGAGTAAGTGGCTGAAAGCCTCCAGAATAAGCTATCTCCAGGTTAAAGGGTAAAAAGTCTTTTCCTTCAATTTTATTTTTGAACACCTATTATTTCCAGCCATTCTACTAAGCATTGGAACAAAAGATGGCCCTTGCTTTCAAGAAGCTTAAAGTTCAGGTGAGGCTGCGACAGAAGATTGCCTCAGTTGCGATGCCTTCCCTTGTTTATGGGTCGAAGAGCTAATTCTTCCACTTGACTTCCCCCATTTCTCATTTCTTGTCAATGCCCTGCATGTTCTTTGTATCTATTTTGTCCTGACTTTTGTGTGACATGTGTCTTCTGGGCTCCTGGCTGTCTACCAAAGTTCTGTCCTGGTCACTTTGCTGACCCCAATTCTTCATGTATGTACGCTGCTTTGCTTTCCTAAACCCACTGGTTTTTGACTCCCTAGCATGAACACTTTTGTGTGATAATGTTCATAGAGGATCAAAGCAGAACTAATAAATGTCTTATTTTACACCTTCACAGCAATAACAACAAATTTAAAAGTAATATTATAATGCCCTAAATACTAATTGTAACATTTCATCTATGGTAGACAATCGATTCTAGATATAACTGTTGTTCTGTCTAAATTTGGCTGATAAATCCATTATTTCAAAAATTATCATTTTTAAAGTTTTTATTGCTAGGGGTGACTTTTTTTGTCACTTTCATATATATGTCAATATATATTTCATTGTTTGACAGTTTCATATATATGTCAATGCCCAACTCTATCAGTTTCCTTGGAATAAATTATTAGAATAAAATTCATAAAATGGGATAAAATTAATAAAAATATTAAAGGTTCTTCTACTAATAATGGCAACGTGCTCTCCCAAAATGTAGGCTAATTTTCATTCTCACCAGTAGCATTTGGAAATATCCTATTCCTGACCCCTCGTTATTTTGTTATCATTTGCTTCAATCCCTTAAATGTTGAAAGGCAAAGATATGTTAACTATTTTTAATTTACAATTATTTTATTAACAGCAATAGTGAATATTTATAGATACATTGAATATGTATTTGAATTTTGTCCTATAGTAAATGTTTCTTGTTACTTTTGTCTTAACTATATATTAGGATGTTAGTGTTAATTTTACTAGTTTATATCTATACTGAGTAACATATAAATACTATCTATACTCTAACTACTATCTAATCTACTAACATATGTATATTAAATACTTCTCGGGGCGCCTGGGTGGTGCAGTCGGTTAAGCGTCCGACATCAGCCAGGTCACGATCTCGCTGTCCGGGAGTTCGAGCCCCGCGTCAGGCTCTGGGCTGATGGCTCAGAGCCTGGAGCCTGTTTCTGATTCTGTGTCTCCCTCTCTCTCTGCCCCTCCCCCATTCATGCTCTGTCTCTCTCTGTCCCAAAAATAAATAAAAAATGTTGAAAAAAAATTAAAAAAAAATACTTCTCCATTTTACTTTGTTGACTTTTAGGTATATCATTTTGTTTAATTTTTTGGTTTAAACATAAATATATAAATCTACTGATGGTTCTAATTCCTCTTCATATCATGGTATGCTACTCATAAGAAGCATACTAATATTTTTGCATCAAACAAAAACTTAGGTACATGATGTACATGTATGTACAAGTACTTCAGAAAATAATGGAAATAATTTTGATGTATACTAAAAGTTGTTTGGATTTACCATAAGTATAGCTAATGACAGACATAGACAAGAACAAAAAAACGATGTTTCAGGACGGTAGACGTAAACTACCTCCCCTTTTAATCTAATATTAAATATTCTTATTCTGGCCAAATTGAATGACTAGAATGCTTATGTAATGTAGATGCTCACATCATTTTGAAAAAATTTACTCATTAGAATGTGAAGTTACAATTGGGCTGATATTTCTTTCATAAGTCTTTTCAATTATCTTGTGTCCTTAGCCATTAAAATCTCTTTCAACACAATCGCCCCCTGATAATTTTAAATTAGACAGTATTATCTATGTTAGTGGCATGTTAACAGTTATTAGATGGATACCTGTGGTTGTTTTCTGACCGCCAATTCAGCCATGAAATCCCATAAACAGAGTTATCAAACAGTAAGGGACTAGGAGGGCCTGGGAACTACTTTGTACTTCTAAGCACCCAATTTAGTGGTTTCCCATGCACCTTTTAGGCCCAGTGGGATAGCTAAGATATAATTAATGAGGTTGGTGACCAAAAGGCACTTCTTTCCCTTAAAACTGACATTTTTATGTAAATATAAATATAATATAAATCTGTATTCCTGAATTATTGTTGGCCTTAGACCTGTCAGATTCTATTCAATTTAGCTTCATGGCAGGTAGCCACCTGTAAATTTGAATTTCATAATTTGTACTGTCCATCTCTGCTCACTCTGAGTACTAAACGAGAAATAAGAGCAAGTGTGAAAAGAGAATCTCAGTAAATCTCAAACTTCACTAGATAAGAAGAAAAATGAGGTAACCAAAATTATATTGGAGAAAATTAATGGCGGAGGAGAGCACATGAGGACAGACAAATCCCCAGGTTTCTGATGTGAAGCTTAGAGGAGGGAGTAGAAGTTGTAGAAAAGGGGAGGGCAAGGATTCTGTCAGGTAACTGAGGCCTGGACAGGTAAAGGCTATGAAGCGAGGACCTTATCCAAAGTTTGGAGAATCTTACGTATATTATTTCAGTGACTGAAAACATCAGTCCTGTTATAACAGATTGTTCTTCAGGCCAAATTGACACATTATCCTCATTGTACATCATAGAAATAGCGATATAGGTATAGGTAATTATCCAGTTGAAAGTTTAAAAAAAAAAACATTTTTCATACATACATACAGGCTTTGGTGTAATGCCACAGAACAATTTCTCAAGAAGGCTTTGTAGAGCAGTCTTTGAAAATACATCCAGTAATAACTAATGTATTTAGAAAACCAAATTTGCATCAAAGGAGACATTTGTTTACTATAAACTCTCCTCATGATACACTCTTAGCTGTCACCATCTTTGTTGTCAAAGATTCTTTGAAGTGCTGATTGTTAACAGCCAGAAACTTTCAGGCTTTGGAAATCTGCTTTAGTGTTTCTTATCAACTGTGCTCCTTCTGAAAGATCAAAGGACCTCTTCACATAGAGAGCAAATATATTTTAGATGTTAAGAAATTTATTTAGCTTGTAGCTGGTTTATTCCACAACTATTATCTAATAAGAAAAGCTATAAACTACATAAATATCAGAGTGCTCATGAAAAACGGGAAACTATATTAAGGAGAGAAATTCCAAGTATTCTTGTCCTTTGAAGAAAAATGAAACATAAATGAACACATATACAAGGTTATCAGAGATAAGAAATTGAGCTTAACTTTGATTTGGAGTGGAATTTTAAAATTGTAAAAATAGTATGCATTTAAAAACACAAAGTAGAACTCGAAATTACTTTCACTCATTAAAATGCAATCAAGATTTTGGTAGCTTTTATTGGAATGTCACTCAGGATATGTCACCTCTAAAACTATACAAGATCACTAAATGGATTTTTGCACAGATTTTAGGTACATGCTCAAGTTCATTTTCAAACGCAGATTTTGGCTTCACAGTACTGACAGGAAATGTGGCTTTCATGGTTTCCTGTAGGTTGTTCAAGCTGCAAACTGTTCCAGGAGTTACCATATGTGTTGGCATCTCTCTCTAATCCAGTTTTGAAGGACAAATTAAATCTAATGTAGAACCTCTGAATATGAGATTATAGTGTCTCATAGAATAAGATAAAATAAATGAAATGAAATGAAATGAAATGAAATGAAATGAAACAAAATAAAATAACAAAGAAATTCAACAGAGCCTATTGTAGCCTCCAAAGCTAAGGAGAGATACCCAGAGAGAGACAGGGAGAGAAGCAGAGAGGATCTTAAATTCTTGATTTCCTGGATTAGTAACAGTGAAATTTTGGGAATATATGAGAGTAAATATCATAATTCAATAATAGGGCAGCAACTCCAATTTCAACCATGCTTTGTTTTCTTAAACGCTGCACCATTTTACCTGTGTATTTGAGGGTGGTTAGTATGAACCGTGCTTTTTTTTATATCAGTGATCATATATTCCTACGTGGAAGCCCTAGATCAAGGAATATGAAGCATACTTCATTTTTATGCTTTATCTGTGGAACTTAAAAAAAAATACTTTTTTTCTAAAACAATTTCAAAATCTCTGAAGAAATTCCAAAGTAAATAAAGATTAAAATCCATATTGTATACCAACCATGGAACTATGTCAAATGCAGAATAAGGTCTAAATATGAATCAGCAAGACATTATTAGGCATTCAACTATGGATGAGATACTGACCTATACTATTTAACATCCACCTCCCTGCAATTCTCCTTAAATAAACAATGCTACTGTGTTGGTAATCTAAGGAAGGCAGATTAAGAGGCAGAGTGAGTCATTAATTAAGCTGAAAGGAATGTAAAACACAAGGGAACTACCAAGACACTCTAATAGCTAATCAACTGTTAAATTCTCAATTTCTGTGTGATGAAAAGTGCTATGCTTGCCCCTCCCTTTCTCCTTGCTCTACTTCTTTGACTTTGACTCACTGCTTCTCCACATCCTAGACTAAGAAAATAAAACATTGAAATCAAAATTTTTAAATCAAATCATTATAAAGGTCTGCCATTACAAAATCCCCAACATTTTTAATGCTTAGAAGCCATTTAGAGTATATATTTGACTAAGACAACAGAATTCTGAACATTTAAAAGAGAAAATTCATTGCTAATCTTATGTTTTCACTATCATCGTCTTCCTAATTATACTTCTTACTTTATCATTCTTACTTGCTTTTTAGGAGATCCCCATAAAAGAATATAACCAATTTATCAAAATTTGACAAAATGATTTCAAGTTGAAAACTACAGATCTGAATCTTCATTCAAATCCAGGCTTTTTAAATGTAACAGCTCTACATTTATAATTTTGTTTTTCCCTATTTAAAAGAGAAAAAAAATTACAATCAGTCCTGATTTAAAGTTTATATATAATAATATACTTAAGAACTCTTTGGCAGGCTGTATTATTTTTCACAATTATTGAATGTTTCTATGGTAATGTTTACTTCTTCTCCCCATGACACCAAGCCAATGCCATAGATTTGCTTATGTCTGTGGTAGTGAGCAGAAATGCTGAGTATTACATTGGGCAGAAGTTTTGAGAAGCATCATGTAGTGTTCCATGATACCTCTTGTTTCTCTCTTCCACAAGATTGAGAATATTTCAGACAGAGGTGGTCCATCAGCTGGGTACCAGAGTCAAGGTGGTGCTAAGCAGAGTTGCAGCCAACTTACAGTGGACATATGACATGAGCAAGGAATAAGCCTTTGATTTTCTAAGATGGTGAGATTTTGGAGTTGGTATTGTGCCATAAGGTAGGCTATTCTGAAAGATACATGCACTTAGTACCAACCTGGTACACAGTAAGCCTGTAAGCATGGCAACTTTGGTTATTACTAACAAGGAACTTTAATAATCGGAATATTTCTTTCTCTGATATTTCATGACAAGGAAGTGCACCTAAAATAAAAAGGTATTGTCCAAATTACAGAAATCTGTAAAAACAAACAAGAGTTAATTCTAGGGTATGACAAAGATTCTTTGACCAAACTTGGGTCAGATTTCTCTGAACCCTCTCCCTAGTAAGACTCATCCTTGTTACTTCCTTGTAGAATCTACTTTTAACAAAACTCTTGCTAACTGAGTTTAGCAAGAATTCTCCATTCCTGATACCTGATCAAATCCTTTATCCCTACAATCCCCCAGGTGATATCTAATCACTCTGGACTACCTTCAGCAAGATTTCTGTTAGGTTAGATTCACCGGAATCCACGCCCAGATTTGAAGTCTCTTCTTAGTAATTTCCCATTCACTAATGTCCCCAGTCCTTTCCCCAGCCTCCTTGCTTCTTGACTGTAAATGCCCCCTGGTTATGGTTGTATTTGGAATTGACCAGATTTATATTCTGGAGGCTCTCTTCCCCTACTATAATACTTTTTTTTTCTTTTCCCCATGAAATCTATCCTCACTGCTTTAACTTCTATCTGGCTCTGATTTTCTTTAACAGATATATGGTGAATTCAGCATAGATAAATCCTAATATCAGACAGTAAATTTTGTAGCTGAACAGGACTTACCATTTGATTTTAAGCACTTTGCCTACTTCATTTTAGCAAGAGAAACGGATACCCCATGAACTGAGGGATTGTCCTAATATCCCTCAACTATTAAATAAACACAGATCTAAGGGTTGCCTGGAAAGCTTAATTGGTTATCCCTCCCACTCTTGGTTTTGGCTCAGCTTATGATCTCATGGGTCATCGGGCTCTGAGCTGGCAGCACAGATTCTCTCTCCCTCTCTCTCTGCCCTTCCCTCACTACTGCTCTCTCATGCACGCCCTCTCAAAATAAATAAACATTTAAAACAAACAAACAAAAACAAAAAGCCACACACACAAAAAGCCACAGATCTAGAATGAAGGTCAAATTATTTTTAGATGCAAAATGTTAGCACTGACCCACAACTAAGATATAACACTATTCACATATTTGATAGTAAAGGGGAGAAGGAGGGAGCATCAAATGCTACATATTTATGAATCATTAAGAAAAGATTATTTTTTAAATATCTACTTTCTAAGGTAGGAGTGTGGAAAAGACATTTTGGAAAGACATAGTTAATACAGATGCATTTTTGTACCTATGGAACCTTTTTTCAATGTGATTCATAAAATATGACATAATGTGTGGCTACATAACCACACATGTGAAGAAATTCAGGAGAAACAGGAAGTACATGAGGTGTTTCCGTTTTCTCCATAAACAAAACCTTGTTGAAGTCTGTCGCTGGTGTTAGGCCCTGGGTCTCATTGGAAAGATGAAACCCATGATGAACATTTGAGGTGTAGATGCAGCAACTTAACGTAAAATTATTTTCTCACTAAAAGCAAAAGGGAAGCAAGAAGTATACATTATTACACATAAATCATCGATTTAATGGCAACAGAAAACTGAGAAAACAGCAAAGACTAGATAGTTTAAAATTCCATTCCAGAACACACATGGAGAGCTGCGAAGATGATGTAAAATCAGTATTCGTGTGTGTGTGTGTGTGTGTGTGTGTGTGTGTGTGTGTCTGTGTGTGGATCGCATGCCCAGACAAATGGCGGAACACTCAGATGGCATGAGAACGAATAATTGCTTGGGGATAAAGAAGCCAGCAAAATTGGAGGGACAAGACTGAAGTACTGAGGAGCCTCAACTGGAGTATTGGCTGGTTCTGCCATGAGAATAGTTTTGTCTGTGTCTGGTCGACATTTTTTATCCAAGATATTTATCAAAATTCTTAAAGACAGCTTATAAAGACAGTGGTGTGACTGCTTATATAGTTTCTTGCTAAAAATTTTGTACATTTCATAGAATTCAGTCTGTGATTGATTTCTATTGTAATACATTACCTGATAATAAACTTATGGATTAGGAGACAGAGATGGTAATGAAAGCTGCTATAATAGATAAACCTCCAAATTTTAGTGGGTAGACACAACAGAGCTTTACTTGCAACCAAGAGCAATGGAGTTTGTACCATCTTCAATATGTGGCTTCCAAGGTTGCCATGGATACTAAACATCAAAGAAGAGTTAGAATAGATCAATTTGGTCCATGCTTCATGGACCAAACATAGTGACATGACCCCAGAGAGAATCAAAGAGAATAGAAATATTGTCCCTGCTGGACAAGACCACATACCACAAAGAAAAGCAAAATCCTTATTAAGATGTATCTCTGCATTGGTCCACTCCGCTGATTACCAAATATCCTTGTAGTTCCCTCTTCTGGCAGCCCCATAATACTCTCTCTTCCTCAAAAGGAAGCTTTACTTAAGACCATCTATCCTGTTTCCATTTGTGCAAGTATAGGAGGCCAAAACTCGTTTTAACAATCATTGGAGTCTTGAATAAACAGTCTTATGATTTCTGTTGTAATATAATTTCCTAGAAAACTTAGTTGGATTATTCTTAATTTTCTTCCTATTAATATAATGTAATATAATGTGCCACTATGACCCTGAAAGTTCTTTTTGAGAAATACCTCTCAAGATTTATATATATTCCATTGCTTTCTCAACCTTAATATCTTTCTTATGAGAGAATGGTGGCTATTTTGAGATCATCTAAAACAATAGGTGGGAAAAAAAAACACGTTTTCTTTGTTTGAGAAAGTATATCTCTCCTTAATTTTTAAGCATGATTTTACAGGGTACAGAATTCTAGATTAGTGTTTTTGTTTTTGTTTTTGTTTTTGTTTTCTCTCACTATTTTAAATACCTCATTCTACTCTCTTTTTTGCCTGCATGGCTTACAAGGAAAAATCAGATGTTATTCTTGTGTTCCTTTACAGGTAAAGTGGTTTTTTCCCTCTGGTTTCTTTCTTTTTCTTTTATTTTCTATAGTTTGGAAATGATTTGCCTCCGTGCAGGTTTTGGATACTTTTTGGCTTATTGTTTGTTTTGTTTTCTGGGGGGCATTTATTCTGCTTGTTGTTCTTTGAGCTTCCAGGACCTGTATTGGTATCTGACGGTAACTTTAGAAAACTCTCAGTCATTATTGTCTCAAATGTTTCTTCTGCTCCTTTCTTTTTGCCTTCTCCTTCTGACATTCCCACAATACATATGCTATAATTTTCGTAGTTGTCCCATAGTTCTTGGATATGGTTCTTTTTTTTTTTTTTTTTTTTTTGTCTTTGTTCTGTTTGCTCTTCAGTTTTCAGTGTTTTGAGCTGTGCTTTTTGCCCTCTTGACAGTCAAACATGATGTTCTGGGCAAAAGGAATTGCCGTAAATAGTGGCAAAGTGTGTGGGGAGGATCAGGGTTCTACAGTCTGATGTCTAGGTCTCAGTCTTGTAGTCAGCCTGTGCCTCTAGACTGTGAACTTCAGAAGTGTTTCTCGGTATTTTTTTTCCACTATGGTAAAACAGCATTGCTAGAATGAACTGGAGTTGGTTATTTCCCTTCACCCAGGTAAGTTAGGCTTTGATAATACCCAGGTAGGTTACATTCCGCTTAATTATTTCTCCCAAGGTCAGAATTTGTTAAGAACAGACTGGTCTGACATATTTAACAATGGTTTCTTTCCACTTCCCCCTGACAGAAGCAGAATATTTTTCTCAAATATTTACTGTGGGAATCTAGTCGTGCTCCTCGAGGTAAATCTCACAGTATTGTTGGGACACTTATGACTCGGTTTCCGTGTAGTTTTTAACTTTCAGAGTTGTCCACGCTAGGCCTCCATATTTGGTCAGTTACAGTTCAAATTTCCCCGTCATGATTCTGCTTGGTATCTGATGGTAACAAACAAATTTGTTGTTTGAACAACAAGCAGAATGTTGGGAGAAGTGGTTTACCCTGTGTCTTCCCCTCTCTCATTGATCCAAGAAGAGTTGTTTCAGCTTGTTCATTATTTTAGTTGTTGTTAGGATGGACTGGTGACTTCCAAGCTTCCACATGTGGATCCCAAAAAGGGAAATCAAGAATCATCACATTTAAAAATTTTTGCCACAAGATTGAGTCTTACTGGGCCTTGTAGCTTTCATACACATAATTGACTCTGGAGATTAGAATTACTGAATACCAAAATTTTCCATTTTGCAAGTCTCCAAATTTCTGGGTAGTTTTCTATTTTGATTTATTTTGGCTTGCAAACCAGCTGATCTTTTCTTAAGCACATCTCTTTTTTCAAACATTTTGCTAAATACTACCAGTAACAATCAACAGACACTGATTTCCTGCTTTTCAATTATTCCAAAAGAGATTTGGTCTCAGTAGACACATTCTGCTTCCCAAGTAATCTTGGTCAGCTTTCCCAGATATTTTGCCACTAGATAACATGGGGCAGGTTTTGGAAATAGCAGTATCCCAATTAAGCGACAAATTAATATAATTAAGGTAATTTGATGAAACAAATATGCCCTAAAACTTCAGCGGTTTGTTACAATGGTTGGTATTTGCTATTGTAAATATCAATTGCTGTGGTGGTAAAGACAAAGCAGTGGTGGGATGCATGGGTGGCTCAGTCAGTTAAGCATCCAACTTCAGCATAGGTCATGATCTCACTATTCCCAAGTTCAAGTCCCACATCAGGCTCTTTGCTGACAGCTCAGAGCCTGGAGCCTGCTTTGGATTCTGTGTCTCCCTCTCTCTCTCTGCCCCTCCCCAACTCATGCTCTGGCTCTTTCTCTCTGTCAAAAATAAGCATTATTATTTTTTTTTTTAAAGAAAGCAACCAGTGGCTTTGTTCAGTATAGTCATTCAGGGACCCAATATGGCAGAAAATATGCTATCTTCCACGTGTAGCTCACAAAATCATCCTGAGTTTCAATATACAGCTGGCACTTAGAAGAAGAGAAAAGAAGAGGAATCACATTTGGTTCAGTCTTAACAACAGCAGATTTTATTTCTGCCCACAATGTATTGTCCTAGATACACTCCCATGGCCCCCAAGAAATACTAGGAGACAGGAAATGTAGATCAGTATAATTTTCTACTAGGGAAAGAGAGCACAGATCTTTGTTCTATAGCCAGACATTGTCCCCCAAATCTCTTCTGATCTCTTACTGTCAGAGGTTACTGATATTAGCCAAAAATACCAGATAATTTCTAATCAAAGATGAAGCTAGTCAAAGATGAAGCTAAAGGGAAGCTAAATGCTTCAAGTGAATGCTGTGTGTTCTTACTATGTGGGCCTGACAAATGGCAAGACACAGTTGCCTAAATGCTTTCTCTGTCATTAAACAAGGGAAATATAAGAGTGGTAATGAGTCACAGTATATAAGATAAAAACGACACATTGCTTAGAGCACAACTCTTTCTAAATCTGAGTTCAGAGTGAAATTTTATCATAAGACTTCATACAGAATGCTCTTATGGGAAATAGGAGCTCCATTGCTTTTTTTATACTGCCCCTCAGTGCTGGTCTTCTGTAAAATAATAATAATAATAATAATAATAATAATAATAATAAAACATTGAAAAATGCAGTAATAGAAATGTTTTTCTTCTGGCTTTGTTCAATGGTAGACATTCAACCACCTACAGTTAGAATGTAGATCTCTCAGGAATCCTCCATCCATTTTAGTTTTTCAACTTAATGTTATTAGTGGCAGTAATTTTGAGGTGACCACTCTGAGAAAGGACTGAATTACAGGCAGCCTGTCTACTCTTAAGCTGACTCTTAAAAGTCAGTTGAGTAGGGAGAGAACTACCATTTTCTTTTGGAGATTGAGGATTCTAAAATAGAGATCATTTGAATAGAAAATGCACTTTTGCATCAAGTTGAGTCAAAGAAATGCCATAATTAAATAAATGTCTTCCAAAATTTGCTACTGTCTTCCATCCACAAAGAATAGATAAATAAGGGCCCAATACTCGTTTCCAGGGAGACTGGTAATAAAATTATTAGGCTGAAAAAAATCTCCAAGTATGTGTTATCAAGACTTATAGAAAACTATTGTTGATACTGGATTCTTGCCATTTTTGTCCATTGATTCTTCTAATTCACCAAGTCATGGAAATGTAAAATATTTGAAAATAGCAAGAGTTTTTAAGTGTCCATGAATTGAGCCATAAGCTCTTTCACAGTCCAAATAAAACCATCTTTTAACATTGGTGAAACATTTAAAGGAATTGTTTGAAAAATATAGTCCTATATAACTAAAGAGCTGATTTTCTCCATGGCTGTTTTTCATTTTGTTAATTAAATATTAGAGAACATATTTCAAAGTGATGGCATTGACTATTTACTCTATAATTACATAGCAGAGGGAATTGCCTATTTAGGTTTTTGGTAGATGGTGACAGAAAAAAACATTATCATTATATAAGATTATATGTAAAACTACATATATATATGCATATATATATATAACTTTATATTTTATATATATCTTTTATCACATTAAACAAGAAAGCGAGGCAATAAGCAAAACTGGGAGAAGCTGCTAGGCAGAAGAAAAGTGTAAAGCCTTGTGGATGGCTGGGAATAGAATCCATGATCCGTATGTTGGAAATTATTACTTGATTCAACCTGGGACTCTTCATCCTGATTCTGAATATTCTGGAAGATTTTAGGTACAGTTCAGTAAAATTGTCATGTCAATATTAAGTTCTCAGAGTTTAGCCTATTAATGATTTTTGTACATTAAGTCACAGGGCATGAAAAGTCAATAAGAACTGTCAATGGCCTTATGCTTTTCTTGATAGATTTCTGCACTAGGTGACATGGAGAATAAAAATGGTCAATAGCTGAAACTGGCAAAACTCTATGTAATCTGTCCTTAGAACACTTCCCTAAAATGTCCTCGCAAATTATCAAAAAAGAAAGAACTAGATGTAGACTAGACCAGATATATAGATGATATAGGTATACAGATATATAAATTCATTTTGTTTTTGCATTTGTTCATTCAGAAAAAATATTATTGAATTGAGTCCCAACAATATCTATCCACTCTAATAGGACCTGATATGTGTCAGTGTAGAACCATCTCTTGGGAAGACAACTAAAATAGCCATTTAGCTTAGCTGGTCCCCATTTGAACTCTCTAAATGTTTTCCATTATGAAAACTAGAATGAGCTTTTAATAGTTAAACCAGATTCTGTCGTTTCCACCCCAAAGCCTTCCAATGATTTCCCGTCATAATTCAGACTAAAATCCAAAGCTGTAGCCATGGCTAGCATAGACCTTACATGATCTGACCACTTTCTACTTCTCTGCCTTCATCTCAGACCACTCTTTCTGACTCACTCTGCTTTAATGACATTGATCTTGCAGTTCTTAATATTTTCCAAACACATTCTTTTGTTAAGGCCTTCAAAAGTGTAGTTCTTTGCCTGGAACTCTCTTCCCACATATCTTTGCATTCCATCATTTCATTCTGATTTTTGCCCTGGTGTCATCATTCTTGTGATCTTTCCCTGGCCTTTCCCTGAGGTAACAGAAACCCATTGTTTTCATCAGTCTTCATCCCCATACTCTTCTTCACTTTTCCAGAGCACTTACCACTGAATGGAGTTACATACATACATACATACATACATATTTCTTCCTTTCTGTTTCTTCTCTAGAACTACATTCCATGAGGGTAGGAACATCATCAGCTTTGTTTCCTGAGGAATCTGTAATTCCTACATCTCTGTAAACTTAACTACTAATAACATTTTTTTTTTGGTTGACCGATTGAATGAATGAATAAATGAAAATACAAAATGAAACTGTCTAGTAGCAGTGGATAGAAATTAAATAAATGTGGGGTGTCTGGTGGCTCGGTTAAACATCCGACCCTGGATTTCATTCAACTCAGGTCATGATCTCACAGTTCATGGGATCAAGCCCTGCATCTGGCTCTGTGCTGACAGCATGAAGCCTGTTGGGTATTCTTCCTCTTTCTCTCTCTCTCTCCCCCACCCTGCCCCCCACTCCTCCCACCCCTCCCCTGCTTCTGCATGCATACAAAAGTGCTCCCTCTCTCTCTAAAAATAAACAAACCTTAAAAAAATAAAATAAATGCCTAATGCATTAAAAAAATAAATAAATGATAATATGACTAAATTTATAATTATTGAACATTACAAATGTTATACAAGTTAAAGAAATTATAATGAAGGAGGTCTGATTTATTTTATCATAAAGTGTAAGGAGGAGATATTTAAATAGGAATTTGAAGAATGAGTGTGAATTATTCAAGATGAGGCAATGAAGAGCATGCCAGGAAGGCACAGAAGCCTATGCAGAAGCTCTGAGTCTGGGAAAAATTTTGTTTAGGGAAGATTTTTAATGAATAGGTTAATGATTTGTGGAAAGATTAGGTTGTCAATGAAAAATAAAATGAAACTGAAGCCCACTATATTGTCAAAATAGCAAATAGTAAGAAAAGAAACTTTAGTTTTATATTCTATCAAACTATAATGTATTCCACATAAATATTTGCTGATGAGTTAGAGGACATAAACTAAAATTATATGTGGCTTCATCCTAAATGGAGTTTTAGCTTTTTTTGAGGGAGTTCATTGCCCAATATTATTTACAGTTGAACCTTAATGCAGGGATAAGGGGCACCAGCCCCCTGCACAGTAGAAAATCCATGTGTAGCTTTTGACTCCCCCAAAACTTAACTACTAATAGCCTACTGTAGACCAGAGGCCTTAAAATAACATAAGCAGTCAATAACATATATATTCCATGTTAAATGTATTATATACTGTTTTCTTAGAATATAGTAAGCTAGAGAAAAGAAAATTTTATTAAGAAAATCATAAGGAAGAGAATATATATTTACAATGCTATACTGTAATAAATCCACATGACTGGATCCACCCAATTCAAACCTGTGTTGTTCAAGGGTCAACTGTGTTTGTGTGTATTTGTATGTGTGTGTGTGCATGTATACATATGGTATATGTATAATTTTTCTAATTGCTATGTGCCTACCATAAAATATTTGGAAAATGTTAGAAAAGCATAACGAGTGGATATTTTCTGTAACTCATAATCAATTTATAATCACTGTTCAGTTAACATTTTGTATAAATTATTTCACTCTTTTTATGTAATTGTTTCAAATATCTATTGATACAATTATTCAAAACTATAAATATGCAAAGAAATATATATTACAGAATTCTATAAATTATTTCTATATGTCGAGGCCTAATTTTTATTTCAGTATGTTGCTAACATTTATTATATGAAAATATTTCACATGAAACAAAATATAATGACTATAATATCCTTTAATATTGTATCATACATCATAACTTTAACCTGTCTTTTCTTAAAGATTTGCCAGTTTTTATTTTCTCTATATCAAGCATAGGAAGATTGTGCTCAACAGTTATTTCTGAATGTATTAATTAAATTTATAATAAACTTTCTGTGTACATGGCTGATGATATCTTTAGGAAAAAACTTGGAAGCAATGAAACCAAATACATGAACAGTGTAAAATCATTCGCTATAGACTTTCTCCTATACAGTAAGTTTTCATAATAAAGTAGACTATAAGTCTACTTTAAAGTTAAGTACTATAATTACTATTTAACACACAAACATAGCCTAGATCCTGTAATCATCAGAAACTAACATTGTCACAAAACAATTGCCCACAGCATATATTGTGTATAGTAACCATTTGGGAGAAAGAGTATTAAGATCTTAAGAATGAGTATTAATTGCCTTGCCAATGATAATACTGGTGATGATAGGAAATGTTAGGTTTGAATAAAAATGAAAATGTTTTTAAACTGAGGATTTGTTCAGTGGTGTTCAGAATTATAAAGAGAAATATACAATAAATATAGAAAATACATTTATTGTTGAAATTCCTAGAAGAAAAATAACTGTGCTTGTTATATTGTATTATAAAAAAAATAATAGTTTCACTGGAGAGAAAGTGGTTAGGAACTAAAAAGTTCCAAACTCTATTTCTTAACCTCTTTTTACCCAATTGCTTTTTTACATGGGAGTTTTTCATAAAAGGAAATTTCTTAGAAAAATGAGATTGTGTTATAAAAAAGCACTGTACTTCTTTCCAAATTGACCTTCTAAACAGGGGAACTAAACTATAGTCTTACTAGCAGTACTGAGATGGGTGATTTATCTGCTCTCTTTGCTTATTCAAATAATAACATTTAAAAATATTAAATAATGAAAATATCTCAGTGATCTAATTTGTATTTTTTTTGCTAATGCCCAACATTTTTTTTTCTTTTTATATATTGTCCTTTGTTATCTGGGCTTTTGTAAATAAATTATTCCATTAATAAAATATTATCCATTTTTGTGTTCATTTGTTCCTTTTTAAAATGAATCCTTTTATCTACCTCTATTACATAAACAGAAAAAATAAGAAAAGATAGATAACTAATTATTTGTTATTGCTAAAAATCTGGAAGCATCCAATGTAAATAGTGTAGATAAAAACACAGTTTTATAGAATATGTGATTGACTTTGGATTAAGATTAGATGATAAACACATACTCTTTAGCAATGTTAAATTACAATAATGTTATGTGTATGGATATGTGTTTCTTCAGATTCAAACATGATTAAAAATGCATACTCTATGGGTGCCTGGATGGTTCAGTCCTTTAAGCGACCAACTCTTGAATTCAGCTCAGGTCATGTTCCCAGGGTTGTGGGATCCAGGCCTACATCAGGCTCGGAACTGAGCCTGAAGCCTGCTTGGGATTCTCTCTCTCCCTCTCTCTCTCTCTGCACCTCCTCCCCACACATGCACACATGCCCTTGTTCTCTCTCTCTAAAATTTAAAAAAGAATTTTTTGAAAAATGCATACTGTAGCAATTACAGTGAGCAATTCTCTCCTATTAGCTCTGGAATTATCCATTAAGATTTGTTCCTTTTGCATTTGTGTATCTTTGCAAGAAAAACAAAAGGAAAAAAAAACCATTTCTTTTTTCAATGCAGTGACTTCATTTTAATGGCTCTAAAACATCAATGGCCACAACTATTTTTTCTCATTAATTGCATGTTCATATTAGTCTACAGTAACATAAATACATTTATAGACTCATTAGCTGTTAACTCATGCTTACTTTTCCCCATTCTTTCAACAGCAAGTCAAATTTCCAATTATTAAAATTCCTGGGTCTCTACAATCTTTTATTTTGTTTTTTCTTTTTTATGTCTTTTTTCCCCACAATATCTTTCCCATGTACCACAGATGATAAATTTCCCATTGAAATAAGTGACTTACACATACTTATCAGTACCTGAAAAAAATACATAGCTTATTTTGCAAAACTGAACAGTAGTGTGAAATCTTGTAATTGTAATACTAAACTGTACTATGAAACCTTACTTTTGTAACATGTATGAAAAGAGTTTATACAGTGTGAGTGTGTGTGTGTGTGTGTGTGTGTGTAGCAATATTAAACAGAAGCACGTTTTGATAGGATATTTACTGAGGGTGACAAAACACAATGTGGATAATTAATGGTTCCTAATAAAATAAAGAAAATATCCTAAGCAATGCACATATGCTTCAGACTCACAGAGAGATTCATAATTGTGTCTTAGCTGGAGGTACAGTCAAATTATGCTGGATGATTACATTGTTTTCATGCTGTATTTGTATTTAGATAATAACAATTTGAAATAAACACTAAAAAGAAAACGAACATGATTTCTAAAAGGTTATAAAGCCAACCTATGTTTTTCAAGGTGAGGGCTTAGGAAGAGCAAGGGTTTATCTCATACAACAAGCAGCACTTTGGCATTGCTGTTCTGACCCAGTTCCCACTAGTTCCTGAACAGGCCCTGGTTGGATGCCAGGTGTTAAAATGTCACTGAATGACAATAGGACAACCTAAAGCCCAAAGGGTTCTTTAAGGCATAGAAAAAAATGACTTAAACAAATGAAACAAATCCTAGCTCACAAAATCATTCTCTTAAAAAGAAGTTACAAAGTAGAATTATTAAGATCTCTTTTGGAGCACTGTTCCTCTCCAGCCTAAGATCCATAACTGACTCAACCCACTCTCCCCTTCTATTCCCTCAGCCTTACACATCTTTCTGCTTTGAGAGACAGAACGACTTCTCAAGTCCTATAGAAGCTTTTCTTGTTTGACTGGGAATTTTTTTTTTGGGGGGGGGGGGTGTGGGGGTGGAGGCACTGCTGATGAGATTACTCAGAAAAGAAGTAAGTTTCATTGAGGAATAACTAGTAGACATTAAACTGCACATACTTATATGTTTTCTTTTTTTTAATTTTTATTTAAATTCTAGTTAGTTAACATATAGTAAAATATTGGTTTCAGGAGTAGAATTTAGTGATTCATCACTTACATATGACATCCTGTGTTCAACACAAGTGCCTCCTTAATACTCATCACACATTTAACACATCCTCCACTCCCCTCCTCTGCAGCCACCCTCAGTTTGTTCTCCATAGTTAAGAGTCTCTTATGGTTGCTTCCCTCTCTTTTTTCCCCCTTCCCCTATGTTCATTTATTTTGTTTCTTAAATTCCACATATGAGTGAAACCATATGGTATTTGTCTTTCTCTGACTTATTTTGCTTAGCATAAAACTTTCTAGCCCCATCCATGTCATTGCAAATAGCAAAATTTCATTCTTTTTGATGGCCGAGTAATATTCCATTATATATATATATCTCACATATTCTTTATCCATTCATCAGTCAGTGGACACTTGGCCCTTTCCATAATTTAGCTATTATTAATAATGCTGCTATAAACATCGTGGTACCTTTGCCTCCTTTAAATCAGTATTTTTGTATGCTTGGGTAAATACTTAGTGGTTCAATTGCTGGGTCAGAGGGTAGAAATCACATATTTAAAGTGTATATGGTTTGAAATACATATTTTTATCCATGAAACCATCACCACAATTAAGATAATGAATAGTTCAATCAGTCATAAATTCTCCTTTATAATTCCCCTCCACCCAGCATTCTCCCAACCGTATCCTATGGCAATCACTTACATGAGTTCTGTCCCTATAGATTAGTAAACGTTTTGTATAATTTAAATAAATGGAACTATACAGTATCAGTTCTTTGTGTGTGTGTGTTTGTTTCCCTCAATGTAATTGATATAGATTCATCTATGTTGTAATGTATATTTATATTCCTTTTTATTGCAGAATGGTATTCCATTGTACAGATATAACATAGTTCTTTACCCATTGGCGGACATTTCAGTTGTTTCTAGTTTGGGGCTACTACAAATAAAGGTGTTTTTCTTTTTCAGCTTCACTGAAGTATAATTGACACATAAAACTGAAAAATATTTAAAGTGTTTATCTACCCAAAGGAAATGAAAACACTATATCAAAGAGATGTCTGCAATTTCATGTTCATTGCAGCATTATTCACATTAACCAAGAAAGATATGGGAAGGACCTAAGTTTCTGTCAACTGATGAATGGATAAAGGAGATGTGATATGTGTATATATATACACATACCATGAGATATTCAACAATTAGAAAGAAGGATATGTATATATATATATATGCACACACACACATATATATGTATATGTATATGATATATAACATCACACACACACACACACACACGCACACACACACAATGGGATATTATTCAATTATTAGAAAGAAAGAAATCCTACCATTTGTGACAACACGGATGAACCCGGAGCCCATTATGCTAAGTAAAATAAGCCAGATAGAGGATGACAAATACTGCATGGTATCACTTATACGTGGAAACTTAAAAAAAAGTTAAACTCAACGAAACAGAGGACAAAACCCTAAATGCACCAGTCTTTGTATGGATATATAGAATGATAGGATCATGGAGTAGCTAGCTGTATGTGAACTTTTTAGGCAATTTCTAAACTGACTTTCAAGCAGTTTGTATCATGTATTCTGGTCAACAGTTTAGGAGACTTCTAGTTTCTCCACACCCTTTCCAACACATTGCATGGTTAATGTTTTTAATTTCAGCTATTCTAATAGTTGTGTGTTGGAATTTTATTTTGGATTTAATTAGTATACTCATAATCACTAGCAATGCTGAATACTGTTTCATGTGCTTATCTGTATACCTTCTTTGGTGAAGTATTGGTCCAATTTTTTGCCTATTTTTAATGGAGTTGTTTCTTACTGAGTTTTGAAAGAATTTATATGTTTTGGATACAAATACTTATCAAATGTAAGAATTGCAAATAGTGTCTGTTAGTTTGTGGTGTGTTTTATCATTCTCTTTCAAAGAACAGAACTTCTTAATTTGGTTGAAGGCTCATTTATCATTTTTTTCTTTTCAGGCATGCTTTTGGTATTGTATCTAAGAAATCTTTGTATATCCCCAAGTCATAAAAATTTTTTTGCTATATTTTATTTTCATTCAGATTTATAATGAATTTTGAGTCTTTGTGCATGAATTTAATTAATTTTAATTTTTGTAGAAGATATCCAATTGTTTCAGAATCATTTGTTGAAAGTTACATCCTTTTCCCCCTACATTGCCTTTGCACCTTTTCCAAAACTCCATTGTTCTTATTGTGTGTGTCTATTTTTGGGACCTTCTTTTTGTTTCAATGACCTATTTGTTTGACATCAAAGCTGCATTGTCTTCATTACTGCTCCATTAAAATAATTCCTAAGACCAGGTAGTTATCTAAATGTGTTTTTTTTTAATTTTTTAGGCTGTATCATGACCTTTGTTTCCATGAAATTTTAGAATCAGTTTATCAATTTCTAAAAGAAAAAAAAAGACTCCTAGGATTTGTTTGGTATTGCATTAAATCTATATTTCAATTTAGAAAGACTTGACATCCTAGCAATAATGAATTTTCTGACCTATGAATGTGCTATAACCCTCCATTATATAGTTCATCTTTAATTTCTTTCAGCAGCATTTTATAGTTCTAAGTGTAAAAGCCTTGCCAATATGTTGTCATTTCCCCTTAAATGGTTCATATTTTGACACTATTTAAATGGTATTATTATTTTAATTTCTAATTGTTTGTTATAGACATGAAATTGACTTTTTATATTGATTTTGTGCCCAGCATCTTTGATAAATTCACTTGTCTCTAGCAGCTTTCTTTAGATACTAGATACCATCATTTTCTACATAAAAGACTATATTATCTGTAAATAAAGACAGGTGTACTACTGCCTTTATAGTCAGTATGAGTTTGTGTTTTTTTTTCTGTTTGTTTTTTGTTGCTGTTGTTGTTTTTAATTTTACTTGCTTACTCCAATGGGCAGAAACATCAGATTTGAAATGATGAGTGGGTATCCTTGCCTTGTTTTCTTTTGTTTTGTTTTAATTAGCCAAAAAGCATTCATTCTTTTCCCATTAGGGAAAATATATATTGACTTACATAAATACTTTTTATCACGTTGAAAAAGTTTCCCTCAATTTATGGTTTGTTGAGAGTGTTTTTAAAATCAGGAATGGATGTTGGGTTTGCCATTTTTATTCTTTCTACATATACCGAAAATACCTTGGTTTTCCTTTTTTGGTTTGCTAATGTGGTGAATTACACTAATTGGTTTTCAAATCTCAAACTCATCATGCATTCTTGAGATGAACCACTTTTGGCCTTCTAATTAATTTCCTGTGGCTGTTGTAATAAATTACCTGAAACTAGATAGTCCAAGACAATAGAGATTTATTCTCTGAAATTTGGGTGGCCAGAAATTCAAATTAGTTTCACTCGCCCAAAATCATTATGTTGACTTGGATTTGCTTCCTCTGGAGGCTCCAGGGGAGAATCCATTTCTTGCCTCTTGCAGTTTGTTATGGAGGCTGGTGTCCCTTGTTTTGTAGCTGCATCATGCCAAACATTCCAATCTCTGATTCCTTAGTAGTGTCCTCTTTTCTTCTGTTACATCTTGCTTTGCCTTCCGTTTACAAAGATACTTATGATTGCCTTTAGGACCAACCCAGATATAATCCAAGATAATCTTACCATCTTAATTTAACCATGACTATAAATTTGTTTTGCCATACAAAGTAATGCTTACTAGTCCCATAATTTAGGACATGGATATGTTTTGAGGAGACATTTTCCAGCCTGCCTTAGTCCACTCTCTGAACCCTAACAATTCATGTCCAACCCAATTGCAAAATACATTAACCTCAATCCCAACATCTTCGAAGTCTCAAATTATTACAGCATCAACTAAAATCCAAAATCTCATCTGAATACCATCACTCTAAAAGTCCAAAATCTCATCATCTAATTAAAGTATGGGCAACATTTTGGGTAATATCCATCTGGTGGCAAACCCCTTTCTATCTATAGGCCTATCAATCTAGAAAACAAGTTAGTTGCTTCCAAAATACAATGATGAAGCAGGCATAGGATAACAGTCATAGATTTTCCATTTCAAAAGGAAGAAAATGGAAGGGAAAATATGATTTCTAAGAAATTAAAAAATCTAGTAAGATTAATTCTATTAGGTCTCAAGGCCTAGAAATAGGACTCAGTGGCTCAATATTATACTTTCTGCACATAAGACTTTAGACTCTGCACTTATGGCTCTGGCTTCTGAGACAATTCTTCCTTTTTCTTGAAAGGTACAGTGTATTTACAAATGAATAGTTTTATTTGACTATTTCTGATAGAACTTGGGAAGTTTGACAGACAGCCATATGGGCTAATAAACTCGAACTACCTTTGAACTGGATCTGGCTAGCACTGGCTCTAGAGAGCCTCTTGTCAAATAGTCAGGAATTTGGCAAGCCCATTGTTAAATCATTCATAGTTTGAAATCGATCATGTCTGGAGTTTTTATAACACAGAAGTTGGCAAATAACACAAATCAAAACTTTTTTTTTTATTCTTTCAAGGGAGGTAGTTTACTAATGTACCAGCAGATATACTATAATGTGTCTAAGCAATTTATCTAATTCTAACCACAGCAAAATGAAATAGATCACATTAGTGAGATAAAAATCATATAGAAAGTTTCACAAGCTGGTGGACAATTTATGTGGCCTTTACACAGAGAAAAGGCATGGAGGACACAGTGGTCCTTGAAGTCACTTGTTTTGGTTAGCTGACCTAGAAATACAAAATTGTATGCTGGCATTCTGGTGGCAACTACAAAAACATTTATCACATGCCATCTAACAAGTAATTTAACATGGGAAATATAACAGCATTTATTCCTTGAAGCTTTCTCATTTTATTTTTCCAAGTGTTTGTTTGGATAATGAAAACATGCTTTTTAAACTCCATTGCTCAAATAAAAACCTAATTAAAATATGTAGTGTGATGCCAGAATTGTTCATTAATTAAATCAATCATTTCTTCAGTTAGTGACAGAGATTAAAAAAATGTCCTG
This sequence comes from Prionailurus bengalensis, assembly GCF_016509475.1. Taxonomy (NCBI): domain Eukaryota; kingdom Metazoa; phylum Chordata; class Mammalia; order Carnivora; family Felidae; genus Prionailurus; species Prionailurus bengalensis. The sequence goes on along the minus strand of NC_057343.1, from coordinate 31,801,031 downwards.
TGAGCATAGAAGAGAATCTTAGGCACACATGATAAAGAACTTCCACAAGGAACCAGTATTACTGATGAGATAACAGTGAATGTATATAAAATAATTCAAGAAGATTATAAAACATACTATCAGGAAGTGAAAAAAGGAAGCCTAAACCAAATCTAAGAGTACAGTGGGTTTAGTGAGTTATATATAGATGCACCATCATTGTTGAAAAATAGCGATCATTTTGGGCTTGAAGGTGTTTGACTGCTGTAATTTAGTGGCTGTTCTCAAAATTAGAAATTGCCAAAATAAGTGATACCAAACGTTTTGTAAACATGACCCATATGTGAAACATGCTGGCTAGAACCTCATGTACAAGTCCTTTTGAGAAAGGCTATTTTTTTCCTACAGAAAAAAGATGTCTCAAAAGATCTTTCAAAATTAATAAATTCACTTATAATTTTTAAAGTTATTTTTATGTTCTGTTATAAGTTTTCTATTATATGGCTGATGTAGATTTTCTGTTAGCAAACAGCATTTTTCCTTTGCTTATTTCCATAATAAATGAGAAGTCAGAAATGCCACTCACTTTTCTAGATTCAGAATTGCTGTGTAGCAAAGTTCAGGCCAACAACATCCCAGTGGAAGTCCATTTTGAGGCTTGAGAAGATACTCATTTGCTTCGTATAAATGGAAGAAGTGCTCAGTTTTTCCGTTCCTCCTGCCTCAAAAGCAGATGTGATTCTAGACCTTTGGGAGTCTATCATGAACAGCAGCAAAACACTTACGGACAACAAGCCAATGTAAGCAGAGGAGAAAAACAGAAATAAACTAGGTCTTTGATGGCAATATTGAGCTTCTGAACAAGCCCCAGATTACCTTCATTAAGAATCCTTCTTGGGGCACCTGGGTGGCTCAGTTGGTTGAGCTGAGCATCCAACTTCAGCTCAGGTCATGAGTTTGAGCCCCACATTGTGCTCACTGCTGTCAGTACACAGCCCACTTCATATCCTCTGTCCCCCTCTCTCTTTGACCCCACCCCAATCACTCACTCTCTCTCTCTCTCTCAAATATGAATAAACATTTAAAAACAAAAAAAAAAATAAGGAAAAGAATCCTTAAGTAACTCTATGGCTTAAGGTACCATTGTCTGAGTTTTCTGTTCTTCCAACTGTAGCATTTCAAACTAAACAGTAATTATAGATTGTTATGCTTTGGGACATGGAGGGTGATAAATATATCTTTAAAAAAAGCCTCATGATTCTAGTGTCCCCTTTCCTCAATCCTCTAAATTTCTTACCCTCCCTCAAAGCCAAGCTTTGGGAAAGGGTGGTTTATGTACTCTCTACTTTCCCACTTCTCACTCTTTCTACTCACTCCAGTCTGGCTTACTTCTCCATATATCCTCTGGAATATGTCCTCATCTTTTGCACTTCAGTGAAGCATTCAAATATTTGATTATGTACTCATTTTTAAAGATTTATTTATGTATTTATTTATTTATTTATTTATTATTTATTTATTTATTTATGAGAAAGCGAGAAAGAGAGAGAGCATGCATGCACAAGTGGCGGAGGAGCAGGGAGAGAAAGAGAGAGAGAATCCTAAGCAGGCTCCATCCATGGGGCTCAAACTCAATGAACTGTGAGATCATGACCTGATGCTTAACTGACTGAGCCATACAGGAACCCCATACTCATTTTTGGGAGAGTTTTCTCTTTTACAATCATTTTTGGGAGAGTTTTCTCTTTTACTATATATGACATCCTATCTCACTGTTTGTTTTTTCTTTCACTTTTTTAAATTGCTCTTGTGCTAAAACTGAAATCTTTTATTTATTTATTTATTTATTTATTTATTTATTTATTTTTCAACGTTTTTTATTTATTTTGGGACAGAGAGAGACAGAGCATGAACGGGGGAGGGGCAGAGAGAGAGGGAGACACAGAATCGGAAACAGGCTCCAGGCTCTGAGCCATCAGCCCAGAGCCCGACGCGGGGCTCGAACTTACGGACTGCGAGATCGTGACCTGGCTGAAGTCGGACGCTTAACCGACTGCGCCACCCAGGCGCCCCTAAAACTGAAATCTTAATATTGATGTTCCTCAAAGTTTGGCCCCAATACTTTCCTCTTTGTTCTTTATATTCTTCCCCTAAGTGATAACATACTTTCTTTGGCTATAAAAATAGCAATACACTAATGACCCATAAATTTATATCTTCAGTATCTTAAGCCCAGACATTTTCTCTGAGCTTCAGTCATATGTATCCAATCATTCATTTGATGTTTCTTTAAAAATTTTTTTTAAATGTTTTTATTTATTTTTGAAGGAGAGAGACAGACAGAGCATGAGCAGGGGAGGAGCAGAGAGAAAGGAAGACACAGGATCAGAAACAGGCTCCAGGCTCTGAGCTGTCAGCACAGAGCCCAATGCGGGACTCTAACCCACAAAGTGTGAGATCATGACCTGAGCTGAAGCCGGATGCTCAAATGACTGAGCCACCCAGGCACCCCTCATTCTATGTTTCTGCTTGACCAGCTCCCACTCTTTCAGTAATTAAGTTTTCATAAGTTGTCTTACATTGCCCCATCTATTCCTTCCACATTCTTTTCTGTTTTATAAAATGTACCTTTATCCAATGTCCAGTTATTTGTTCAAGCTTGAAATCTGAGGTTCCTGATTCCTCCCTTTATCACAAACTTTCTATTAAATTTATCATTAATTTTTGTGGAATTTACCAATCACTATTCTCTGGGTTACATTACTGTAGTGGCCTCTTAACATGTTTCCCTCTTTCAACCATGGTTAGCATCCAATTTATCTTCTTTTATACAGAAATCAGAAGGATTTTTTTTATTTAAAAAAAAAAGAAAAGAAAGAAAATTCAATCATTTTCTCCATAGCTTCAACTCTTTCATAGCTTCACATTATGTTTGGGATAAAATCCAAACATTACTCCATGGCTTATGAGGCCCTGAATGTTTGCATTAATCTGCCAAAGCAAATTTCCCCATTGTTACAAATAATTTTCCCCATTGTGCACTAAACACCTAACTGCTCAGAGAATTAGCTCCTGCTGTTTATTTTCCTTATAATATTTTCTTTGGGTGGCTGGCCCCAAGTATTAACTTAAATTCTTCATAGATGTTTTTCTCTGTTTAAAATTGACTTCCCTTCCATTCTCTACTCCAGCAATTTATTACTTTATTTATTTTTGGTACACTTATTACTATTAATGGGATGTATACACTATATATATGTATACTCATATATATATTTATATACACTACATATATGTATACTCTATATACATATGTATATATGTATATGAGTATATACAGTATGTATATAGAGTATATAGAGTATGTATATATATACACACTATATAGTGTGTATATATATGTATATACGTATATACATATATATATATAGTATACAGTATATATAAAGTATATATACTTGTAATTTATTCACCAGTGCTATTTTTACTGCTACCAAGGCATGGCAGAAAATAACCATTTATTTAATAAATAATCATTGAATAACTATTATGTGCTAGGCACAGTTAGAGGTGTTGGTTATAAGACAGAGAATAAGTTACCCACTATTGTTAATTTTGTGCTTTGATTTTGAGAACTTCTTGCTAGAGTGCACTCAAATAAGACCTCTGTGTCACTTATATCTCAATAAAGCTGGGGGGGGGGGTTGGATAAGGCCTCTATGAGAAGATAAATTTTAAAAACAAAATTCTAGGGGAAACTGGGTGGCTCAGTTGGTTAAGAGTCTGACTTCAGCTCAGGTCATGATCTCATGGTTCATGAGTTCGAGCCCTGTCCGGCTCTGCACTGACAGCTCAGAGACTAGAACCTGTTTCAGATTCTGTGTCTGGCTCTCTCTGCCCCTCCCCTGCTTGTGCTCTGTCTTTCTTTCCAAGATAAATAAACATTAAAAAAAAATAATAAAATAAAATAAAAATTTTAGGGGAAGAATATTCAAGATGATACAAAATACAACTCTAAGTTACATGTTCAAGAGACAAAAATGGCTATGGCTAGAAATGATATTGTCAAGAGCAGTTTACAGATGATATTGTGGAATTAGGCAGAGGACCACTTGCTTAGTGGTTATGGAAAAGTTTATGCAGGGAGTTGCACTGATTGGAGGGATGGAAGAAAGGAAGGAGAGAAAGAAGGAGCGAGCAAGTGGGTGAGGAAAGAAGGAAAGATGATAGTGGCAGTGCTGCTTATATTACCTGCTGATTGAGAATATGGCTAAAAGCTAGTGAAGGGCCTCCTGCTGCGGCCTCACATAAAGTGATTTCATAGTGTCCTGTAATTTCATTGAATCTGCTGCTTCGTGTTAATTGACATCTGACCAACCAGAAATTTCTAAACCCTGACAGTCACTTCTAACATCCTCATAGGATTCTGGAATTGCATTTTACTAAATGTTTCAGCTAAATGAATTCGTGAATATTCTCTCGACCTGGCGATTACCTTCTCATCTCTCTTTGGGAAGAGGTCAATGTCAGACAGGTCTGAAAGGAGGAACACAGAGGCTCTGCTTGCCAGAGAGGAAGGGTTAGGAGGTACCATCATGTCCAGAAGCAAAACCTGCAGGAATGCTTGCAAACCCATGGACACCAGAGATGAGGCAGGCTTAGAAAGTTCATCCTTTTGCCAGAAACCCCATGACCCCCTCCCTACTGTGTCATTTCAGCCTAAGTAAACAGAAACATCCTTTAATAGAGATTTTTGACCAACTGGGCTCTCCTATTCCGGAACATGCTGGTAACTACTTACTCTCCCATTAAAGTTCTTATCTCATTAAAGACTAGTAATTTGAGAACCAATTTTCATTTTAGGCCACTAACATACCAGTCAGTAATTTGCAAATAGGTAATGTTTGCTAATTCTTTACAATGTGCTTTTTTTTTTTTTGGCAATCTAGACTATACATATTTCACCTTAAATGCTTTGCTAGTGAAAAATATTATATTCTTTTTAAAACTTTCTGACAAGGATAGAGGCCAAGGTTGAGGCTTAGTTAAGAAGAGAGCTTGAAGGGAGACACCTGGGTGGCTCAGTTGGTGAAGGGGCCAACTTCAGCTCAGGTCATGATGATCTCAGGGTTTGTGGGTTTGAGCCCCATATGGGGCTCCACACTGTTAGTGCAGAGGCTGCTTAGGATTCTCTCTTTCTTCCCCTCTTTCTCTGCCCCTCACTCACACTTTCTTTCTCTTTCTCTCAAAACAAATAAATAAACTTAAAAAAAAATACAAGGACCTAAAGGAACATAACTAAAGTTTGGTCAGAGAGCATCTTATCATTTTGTTGCTGGGCGAACTGGGGAGACCCCTGATCCTGAGGCCTTGACTCCACCCATCCCAAAGATGTAGCTGAAGGCTCTTGGTATTGTCATCAGAAAGAATTCAAAGACAGACACAACACAGCAGATGAGCAAAACAAGCAGGAATGTTCATTAAAGCCAAAATAGACTCAAAATGTGAGAGTAGGAAAGAGAGTCCGAGAGTGAGAAAAAGAGATTAAGAGAACTATGCACCTTGGAGTTTTTATCTTTTATTAAGACAGTTGTTAAGTAGGGGGTGGAATATTCATTACCTGGGGCAGGCATTTCTTGGAAGCAGGGTTTTGGTGCCTCCCTTATTTGGTCAGTGGTTTCCAGCCTACTTTGTCCACCATCTTGGTCCTATCTGGTTTGACCGGGCTTCTTATGGCTCTGTTTTAGAGTGCTGGCAGGACAGACTTCTGACTTTCCCCACAGATGGCCATTACTTCTTTTTTGCTGGCCTCCAGGCAACCTGGTAGAACCTAACATCCTCTAATGAATTCATCACAAGAATAATAGAATTTTATAGATGGAGAGGAGCTTAGAAATAACCTGAATCAACCCATCCTCTTTATAGAGGAAAATGCTGAACATTCATATGCAGCTGCTTGCCCAAAGTCACCTGACTGTTGGAATACATGAAACAATGACTTAGCCCTATGCTTTTGCCTTTACACTATTGTTGTCTCTTATTAGATTATTTACATATTATCCTAATATATAAGAAATTAGATACTCTAAACACAGAATGGCACAACATATAATAGATGAAATTGGCTTTAAAACTCCCAATAAAAATTGACATTATTTGTTTTAGATTGCTCTTCTCTCATCCATTTATCCTCAGTTAAAAAAAATCTATATCCAGGTTTACTAACAAATAGCATATTTGTTGTTTAAATTGGTGTTGACTGGATAGTTATGCAGGATCTTTAAATGTCAAATGGGAGTCTGTGGAAATAGATTGGAATTCCAATCTCCCTACTAAAGGTCTTCTATGGAGCTGTAAATGAAAAACAGTGTGTGAGAACATTGTTTTAGCACCTGTTTTATTGCCTGCACTTGATGTAATTAGTGTATTTAAAGACAGCCCTATTGGTTACACCATATGGTTTGTAATCATTAGTATAATAATAGATGTACCATTTAAAATGGGGCTCAACAACTGAGTGCTATTGTTCCATTATGCCAGCCTAATAGGGGGTTCTCACAGAATTGACTGAATCCCAATTTTGAATCTGACACATTTAGGTTCTCTCAGAGAAGAAATTTCACGTGATAAAAGGCAAGTTTGTCTACTGTTATTTGATTTAGATATTAGTAAATATTTTATGCTTCCTTTGACATGTCTGACCCTAAAATAAGGATATTTTAAATACGGGGCGCCTGGGTGGCGCAGTCGGTTAAGTGTCCGACTTCAGCCAGGTCACGATCTCACTGTCCGGGAGTTCGAGCCCCGCGTCGGGCTCTGGGCTGATGGCTCAGAGCCTGGAGCCTGTTTCTGATTCTGTGTCTCCCTCTCTCTCTGCCCCTCCCCCGTTCATGCTCTGTCTCTCTCTGTCCCAAAAATAAGTAAACGTTGAAAAAAAAATTTAAATAAACTATTATGAATGATGACAATGAATCTCATTAGCATTTTCAAATGTGAAGATGTGCTATCTTCTGGTTTACTAACACTGGATTCCCATTGTGAAAGTTTAATTAGCTTTTTATTCACACTAATTTCAGTTGTTATTAAAATAAGAAACTTATTCATTAAGTAAAATTTTAGCAGGAAATAAAAAAAGTGGCACAGGTCCTTATAAACTGTGGAAATAGTCCGTTTAAAACAACCTCGAAAACATCCCGTGTTTACAGGTTGCTCCTAAGTGACAACACCTAAAAGTTAATCAGTGATTCTATCTTCTCACTTCTCACTTGGTAGAAGCTACAAGAGGTGACAAACAAAACAAGAATCCCATTGGAGATAAGATTGGAAGCAAAATAAGAAGACACTGATTCCAGTGCTGTTAACCAATACGTTCATGTGCATATATACACATTTTTAGATGTATGCATGTAAAGAATCCACAGTCGTGACTACATATTATATAGGTATTTTCAAGTATAAATTTAAATTTGAATACATACTTCTTATTTCTTCACCAAAAAGACTAATCTCCATGCTGAAATTCCAAATTTGATGTAAAAATGAAAAAAATACATGCTCAAAAAACAAAGCCTAAATGCCTATTTTCCTCTAACATATAAAATGAGTTCATGTAATTATAATTTCTAAACTAAATACACCAATATTGTTCTCTCTCTTTTTTTTAATATGAGGATCTCTTTGATTTTTTTTTTAACGTTTATTTATTTTTGAGACAGGGAGAGACAGCATGAAAGGGGGAGGGTCAGAGAGAGAGGGAGACACAGAATCTGAAGCAGGCTCCAGGCTCCGAGCTGTCAGCACAGAGCCCGACACGGGGCTCGAACTCACGGACCGTGAGATCATGACCTGAGCCGAAGTCGGCCGCTTAACCGACTGAGCCACCCAGGCGCCCCTCTTTGATTTTTTTTAACATTTACTCATTTTTGAGAGACAGAGAAACACAGCACAAGCTGGGGAGGGCCAGAGAGAGAGGGAGACACAGAACCCCAAGCAGGCTCTAGGCTCTGAGCTGACAGCCTGATGTGGTGCTCAAACTCACAAACCTGCAAGATCTTAACTTGAGCCTAAGTTGGATGCTTAGCCGACTGAGCCACCCAGGTGCCCCTACATGAGAATCTCTTTGAAAGTAATAAAGACAACAAAATATTTGGGATTCCACTGACCCATGGTGCCAGATACATACTGAACTTTTTCTAATCAAAGGAACTGCATGACCTTAGTACCACTATCCTTTGCTTTGCCTGCCATCTACCCCCTACCTATGAGGCTTTGCATTTCTCTCATCTATCTACTTCATGTCTCTGAAGGCCAATGTTTTCACATTGTATTTGCCAATTAATGCAGCTTGATTTACTATCCAAGATGCAGCAGTCCCTTGCTCTGACTTATGTCTTCTCTGAACCATTTCCATTTGCAGCTGTTTCGCTCTTAGGTATGCCCTTGTCATTTGTCTTTAGACAACACTTCAACCACTAATAGGATGCCAGTCACATATATTAAAAACAGATCTATGCCTCCCAATAATTTCTCTGCTTAGGCAGACACCTCCAGTTGTTCCAACTGCTCCCTTTCAACTATTTTACCATTTCTCACTCTGAGCTTCACTACTCTTAGCTCATTTATGTAGGCATATAGTGGAAGGCTTGGTCTATAAGATATTAATATTCTATAAACTTCATACAACTTTGGTAGAATTAGCCACAATGAGAGCCATCTATTGTACAAAGTGCTTCCATAGTTTCCTTCATGCCTTATTATAGCCCCCAATTCAGTTTCTTTACCCACAATTCTCTCTTTTACTTTTGTGTCCACTGTGCCACTTAATCTGCCCTCCATTCCACTACATGTATGTACAGAAGGGCACTACATTTTACAACAGCAATGGCTGTCAGGAATTTTCTATGTACCTCAGCTGATGTAAATATAGATGAGATGTGAAGATGGACAAGCATTTGCTAGCTTCACGAAGTTAGCTTCTACTAAGGACCAGCTAGGATATCCTGTCTGAGGGGCAATGTTAAATGCCTAGTCTTATAGGGGAATGATTAAATAAATGTGGAAATTTAAACTAAATGGAATACTACACAGATGCTAAAATAATGAATATATATATATATATATATATATATACACAAGTTAAAAATGAAAAATAATGTAAATTTAAAACCTAACAGTTAAATATTAAAATATATTTTAAAATATTGGACAAAATGTGGTTTTAAATAAAAATCTTTAATATTTATATAGTTTTTCTTACATTGAAGGTTAATTTACACATAATACAGTTTTTAAACTGGTTAGATGAGATATAGCAAATATATTCATTGCATAAGCACATGCCAATTAAGTATAGAACATTTCCATCAAATCTGTAAGTTCCCTTGTAGCCTTTCAAGTCAACTACCACCATGTCCAGATCAAACCACTACACCAATTTCTAGAATTTTTGCCTGTACTAAGACTTCTAATAACTAGAATTATATTCTCTTCTCTTTGGTCTCTGGATTATTTTGCTCAACAAATTTTTAAGAATCGTTAATGTTATTGGTTTACCAATAACTGGGCATGGGATTACTGGGTAATCTCCCATGACTTTGGCTTTATCACAATTTAAATGTCTATTCATAGCCACTTGGTTTTTTTTTTCAGTTTGAGGCTATTAAGTATTAGCTGCTCTGACCATTTCTTCACAAATAATTTTTGTTGACAGCAGTTTTTATTTCTCTAGGAAAAATACCTACAAGTGTAATTGTTCTGTCATATAGTCAGTGAAGGACAAAATTTCTAAGAAATTACCAAATTGTTTTCTAAACTAGTTGTTTTGTTTTTGTTTTATTCTTATCAGCAAATATATAATATTTTACTTGTTCTACATCCTTACTAACTCTTGAAGTTGTCACTCTTGAATTTTTCTCCATTCAGTGAGGAACAAAGAGAAACTACAAACTAGTACTCATGATGTATAAGCTGTTTATATGGTATCTGGAAAGCAGAAATGTTAGTGTGGATGAAGCCCAATTTATTTATTTTTCTTTTACTGTTAATCACTTTTATGTCCTAGAAATCTTTGCCTACCCAAAAGTAAAAAAATGTTGCCCTAGTTGTTGTTTTTTATCAGAAGCCTTATTGTTTAAGCCTTCTCATTGAAGTTTATCACCCATTGTAGATTAATGTGTGTAAATAACATGCAGGTTTATCAATATTCATACGGATATCTAGTTGGTCCAGCATCATTTGTTGAAATAATATCTTTCTCAATTGAATTGTCTTGTACCTTTCTCAAAAATCATTTGGCTGTATATTGTTTACATTTTGAGGGGCTCTTTTCTGTTGTATTATATTTCCACTTCCTGTTTATTGATGTTTATGCCAATTCTTCACAGTATTGATTACAGTAGATTTTTAAATGAGGTAATATAAATCTTCTAATTTTGTGGCTCTTTTTCAAGATTAGTTTGGTTCTTCTAGTATCCTTGTTTCATTATATAACTTTTAAAATATGCTTATCAAAATGTTATGCTTTATAAAGTTCAAGTCAGCATATAATTGGACCTTACCTATTTATCCAATATGACAAGATTTCATTTTAATTGGCATCTTTAGTCCATTACATTCAATACAACTACTGATATGTCAGGCGTTTTGTTTAACACATCTATTATTGTTTTCCTTTGTTCCTCATTTCCTGTCTTGCATTAGTTGAGTATTTTTATTCTTCTATTCAATCTTCTGTATGAGGTTTTAGCAATACCTCTTTATTTCTTTCAAGTTCCTCTTTATATCTCAGATTACTTTTATATGTTTTGACCCGTAAGAAATTTACAACACTACATTTCCATTTATACTCCTTTTCTAGCCTTTGTGCCATTTTTAAATAATTCATATGTGTATCTCCAATACCCTGCCTTTATTTTTTGCTTAAAATAGTTTTATAAATTTAATAAGAGAGAAAATAGCCTATTATATTTAGTATTGGCTTACAATCTTATGTAGTTCTTTCTTTCTATAAATCCAAATTTCCATCATATCATTTCCATAAATATAGAAAGGACTTAATGAAGAATCTAATTTTTTCATTTCTTTTTTAATGTAGAGATGCTGATGGCAAATTCTCTCTGTTTTCATATGTTTGGAAATGCCTTATTTTGCTTTGATTTTTGATGCCGTTTTCCCCAAACACTTTAAATATGCTATTCCACTGTGTTCTAGCTTCTTGTTCCTAAAAAGGGGTCAGCTATCTTTAATTGTCATTAAGTCACTCTTATAGTTATTTCCCCAAACATCCAGTTCTTTTTCCTTGCTGCTTTGATTTTTTGTTGTTGTTGTTGTTGTTGTAATTTTTGTGTTTTTAGCAGTTTGGACAGCATGGGCCTATGTGTTTTCTTTTTCTTTTTTTTGTTTTGGTTTTTGTTTTGGTTTTTGTATTTTGGTGCCCTATTCTCTCTCTGCTCTATCTCACAGGGCACTGCCTTTCCTCATTTATTTTTTAAAATAAACTTATTTCAGAATATTTTTAGATTTACAGGAGAGCTACAAAGGCAGCACAGTGTTCCTGTACACCTCACCCCATTTCCCCATTGCTAACATCTTACTTTTGTACACTTTTCAATATTGACTTATCAGTTAAAGTCCACACTTTACCTAGATTTTCTTCCTTTAAATGAATGTCTTTTTTCTCCTCCAGAATTCCATGCAAGGAATCACAGTATAGTTAAGTCTTCAGCCTCCTAGACTTCTCTAAGACTATGAGAGCTTCCAGGCTTTCCTTGTTGTTGATGCCTTAGACAGTTTTAAGAGGAGTGGTCAGATTTTTATATCCCCCAATTGGGGTTGCCTGTTGTTTTCTTATTTTCAGACTAGGGTTATGAATTTTGGGAAAAAGACCACAAAGGTGAAATGCCACTCTCATTGTATTACATGAAAGATACACGTGATATATATGTACTTATCATGTGGCTGATAATGTTAACCTTGTTCACCATTCTCCTCACGCCCTGCTGGTACTATACTCTTTGGCTGAATGTCATTATATTAAGTATTCATTTCAATAGTGTGAAGTTACACTCTACCACCTTTAGTGTAGAATCATTTGTTTTCATCTTTCTGTTTTAATGCAGGTAACACCCATTGATCTGTTTTCAGGTTATTACTAATTGTTTCTTCTGCCGTGTCCAGGCTGCTATTAGTGCATATAAAATGTTTTTAATTGCAGGTATTGTATTTTCAGTTCTACAATTTCCATTTGGTTCTTTTTGGCAGTTTTCAAATCTCTCTTGAAATTGATCATGACTTCACACACTATATCTTTATTTCTTCTCACAGACTCTTCAATATATATTTCCTCTTGGCCTGATAATTTTTCATAACTATGGTTTATATTTTTTGCCTGCCTAATAATTTTTCTTGTGCTCTGGGCATTGCATATCATGCATTTTGTATTTGTCTCTTAATACTACTAAGGGTTCTCTCAGGCAACTAGTTAAAATATTAGCAGATCACTTTAAAATTACATTTTTCCTTTTTTTTTAATGTTTATTTTTGAGAGGGACAGAGAGTGCCAGCGGGCACAGAGAAAGAGGGGACACAGAATCTGAAGCAGGCTCCAGGCTCCGAGCTGTCAGCATAGAACCCGACATGGGGCTTGAACCCACGAGCCATGCGATCATGACATAAGCCAAAGTCGGATGCTCAACGGACTGAACCATCCAAGCGTCCTTACATTTTTTTTCTTTTAGTCCTTGGCCAAATCCCTTAGTACTTGAAGATGATCTTTATCTTAAAGGCAGAACTTTTGTTGTTTTCATGGTAAACCTAAGTTCTTTGTGAAGTCACTTGTACTTGGTGATACTGAATGTCTTCTCTGATTTAGCAGCAATTGAAATAGCAGCCCCACTCTGCTCATCTCTCCCTGTACTGTCTGGAGCCCTGCCCATTCATGACCATTTCAGTGTTCACCCAAGCATTTGGGAAGAGTTATAGAAAGATTTGGGGCCTTCATCATCTCTGGCTCACTCATTTCATGGAGTCCCACTTTATACTTTCTTTCGCATCCCTGACTTACGTTTTGATTACTAGGTCAATATGATTTCCTTTTATGGTTAAAATCAGATTTAGTGAACTGTTCAAACTTGGGAGTTTCCTCAGGAACAAAGTCACTATTTTATCAAGTGAAGTGAGTTGCTTTTTGTTGTTGTTGTTGCTGTTGTTGTTTTGCTTGTCATTCATGGTTAAATTAGTTCAGCTTCTGACTGATTTTGGTCATTTTCAAAGACCTCAGAACTATTATTTTTTAAAATATGTTTGCCAATATTTGCAACTGTCATAGTAGGAGGATTAGTCCAATAAAAGCTACTCTGTCATATTTGGAAATAGAAGTCTGTACCTTTATTTTTTTTTTCTTATAGAAAGCTTTAATTGGATAATTGTTTTCTACAACCCATTTTTGTGTTTAGTTTTTCAAATATATAAACTATTAAAGCCAATTTTCAATTAAGCATTATATCACTTGTTTACATTTGGGGAAACTGAGGCTCTAATATATGAAATTACTTGCCAATAAGTAACATCAGATATTAAATGCCAGAGATAGAATCATATGCGGAATTATTACATTCCAAACATTACATTTGCAAAAAGTATAAAAAGAAGACAAAGAAAAATTTGAGGAGTAAGTAACATAATTATTATAAAGCTAATGTTACTACATACATTTAATAAATTAAGAAAAATGAATTCACAATGAAAGCTATTTAAATGAGCTATTAAAAATTATGATTTTTCCAAATCAAAAATATTTTAAATGACTGTCATATATGTTAGACTTCAATTTTCTTAACTGATTCAATGAATGTATAATTATTCATTTTTGGAAAATTAGCTACCATGTATTTTGAAAAATGCAAATGATTTCATAGAAGAAAAGCTCCATATTTTTTATAAAAATTATCACCAAAAATAGTATTTTATAAAGATAAAGACATTTTGTTTTAATGTAATGATAAATTTCTTGGCCATATACTTAAAACCATGATCAGAACACAAGTGTGAAAAACAGGTATCCATAAAATATACTATAAAACACGTGAAGTGTATATTTAGCTATCAGAACTACAAGAAAAAATTGTGTACAAATCAGGAAAAGTTTAAGTTACATATATATATATATATGTATATATACATATATATATTAAAAGATATATGAAAGGGCCAGACTCTGCCACTGATTATCTGTGTGAACTAGATCAATTACCTTAACCTTTCTGATCCTCAATGATTCATAGGGAAATAAGTACAATGAGAAAATAAGTTACAGTGTTTACAATCTAGAGTGAAAATGGACAGGCAATTATAATAGTAGATGAAAAGAACGGCATAATGTTTACTCTAGGGTCAGAAAAACCTACCCAGAGTAAATGACATCTAAACTGATGTTGAAAAATGTATATGAATTAGCCAAACAAACAAGAAGAAAAGAGTATTATGTGCAACAGGTCACAAGAAAAATACAGTAGTGTGTTTTGAAATTGAAAGACATTTAACCTGCTGCAATATATAGTGCAAAGGAGGTAGAGGTAAGATATGAGGCTAAAGAGAAGCAGTAGCCAGACCTATATGAAATGCAAAATCCTGAACAGACTTTGTTTACAATATAAAGTGTATCCTAAATGCAATTGGATAACACTGATGGCATTAATCAGAGGTAGGACAAGATTAGATTTAACTTTAAAAATATAATTTTGACTACCATGTAGAAAATATATTGGGATCAGGGGAAAAATATGTTGCTTTATTATTTAAATAATATATGTAATTCTTTCAACCAAGCAACTATAACAGATCAACCAGAAATAAGTAAAATTCCCCTCATGATCCCATTTACTTGTTCTAAATCAGTTTATTAAAATTTAACAAGATGTAGCCTCTGCTCAAGTCAATCACATGAGCCCTGTCCATTGACAAATTCAATATATATAGGTGCTTAGCTGACCTCTTTTTTTTTTCTAAAAATTGGTTATTTAGTTCTTTTTGCTGCTCAATTGTAAGCATTTCTCATATATTTTGGATATTAACCCCTTACTGGCTATGTGGTTCACAAATATTTTCTTCCATTCTATAGTCGCCTTTCATTTGGTTGATTGTTTCCTTTGCTGTGAAGACATTTTTAGTTTGACATAGCCCTGCTTTTTTGTTTTCACTTTTGTTGCCTATGCTTTTGGTGTAAAATCCATAAAACCATTACCAAAGCCAATGTCAAGGAACTTTTGTTTTCTACAAGTTTTAGAGATTCATATCTTATTTTAAAGTCTCTAATCCATTTGGAGTTGATTTTTATGTATGAATGATAAGGGTCCAATTTCACTCTTTTGCATGATCCAGTGGTACTCTATTGAATATTCAGTTCATGCTAATTTACATGAATATGCAAACCATGGCAATCCAATATTGGATATGAAGTTCTCCAAACACCATTTATTGAAAAGATAATTGCATTCTTGGTGGCTTTCTAAAAAATTAGTTGGCCACAGATGTGTGTTTTTCTGAGCTGTCTGTTATGTTCTACTGATCTATGTGTCTGGTTTTTTGTTTTATTTTGTTTTTAAATGTTTATTTTTCAGAGAGCGTATGTGAGCAAGGGAGGGGCAGAGAAAGACAGGGACAGAGGATCCGAAGCAGGCTTCACATTGACAGCAGAGAGCTCAGTGGGGGGCTCAAACTCATGAACCCACCAACCCATGAACCGAGAGATCATGGCCTGAGCCAAAGTCTGATGATTAACCGACTGAGCCACCGGGCACCCCTATGTGTCTGTTTTTAGGCCAATACCTTATTGGTTAAATTAATTCCTAAGTATTTAATTATTTTAAATGATATTGTAAATAGCACTGTTTCTTAGTTTTTTTTTTTTTTTTAAGAAAAGTTTGCTATTAGCATTTGGAAGTGCAACTTATTTTTGTGTGTTGATTTGTATCTTGAAATTTTCCTAAGTTCACTTAATAATTAGTTCTAATAGGCATTTTTTCCCCAGTCTTTGGGGTTTTCAGTATATAAGATAATGTCATCTGCAAACAGAGACAATTTTTCTTCTTTCTTTCCAATTTGAATCCTTGTTTTTTTTCCTCTTCCTTGATTTTTCTCGCCTGAATTTCCAGTATTGTGTTAAAGAGAAGTGATAAGATTGTATGCCTCTGTACTGTTTCTGTTTATACAGAAACAAGTTTTCAGCTTTTTACTGTTGAGTATAGTAACAGCAGTGGGCTTGCCATATATGCCTTTTATTATGTTGAGATATGTTCCCTCTACACCTAGTTTATTGAGAATTTTTATCATGAATGGATGTTGAGTTTTGCCAAATGCTTTTTTCCACATTTATTGAGATAATCATATGATTTTTATCTTTCATTTCATTGATCTTCCCTACTTCTTTTCAGTCTTTCCTTCTATTTGCTGAGAAGGACCTACTTGCCCTTTATTCTCTGTGCCTTATCTGGGTTGGGTTTTGGAGTGTAAAGGCTACATGAGGGCTTCACAGCTTTAGCAGCAAACTTCTTAGTAATAAGAGGAAAGAGATCTTGTGCTCTGTTAAGCATTGAATAGTCTTGGTCTATTTTAGGCGAGGCTGGGGTTTCTCTGACATGAAAATTTCATCAAAAACCCAACCAATGTCTAGTCTGTTTGCTGTTTAGAAGTTCCACAGGAAAATCTGGCATTCAACCCTTTTGCAAAATATTTGTTTTACATTTTTAGTATCTGTATTTATTGATAATATCATAAATGTACACACAAGGTTTTGGGTGCAGAATCAATTATTATTTGCTTTAATATAAGTAATAAGTATGTGGTTCTTCTGTGCCCAAATTCTTACCCTGAGGCAATGAAAAACAGCTATCACTTTCCCTGTGTGGGTTTTATTGTAGGCAAGGAACACCAATAAAATGAATCTAGGTGTTTACATAAAAGAAAGGGTCAATTGTTCTCTCTCCCTAACTGAGAATCTTCCTGGAAACACAAATAGGGAAAACTCAGAGCTATTATTGTAAATCTTTGGATTATAAGCAAATTTTTCCTAAAGAAAGATAGACAAGTATGTCCCGCTCTGTAATCTATAGTGTCTCATAGTCCCAAATCTTATCACTTCTTGAAATCTTTCTCTAAGGAAATCTCTCTGGGGTTCCCATTTGCTAATGAGTCATAAAGTTCCAGGAAGCCCAGGCCCTAAGTTTCAGTAAAATGTGCTCCAAAAGCTCTCAGTGTGCAGAAGCATAAAACATATTCTCTCTACAGGCTCGCAGGTTTTAATCTTGAACATCATTATTTTGTATTATTTCCTTGTATATTTTGCTTATCCATCTAGTCTCCAAAAAAAGTGTAGCTACATTAAGACCTTTAAAACAACAGGTTTGAATGCAAAGCTAACACAGCTACCACTTTCATTTGCAAAAAGACTTATGACCTTTATATGATTGGATGTCATTGTATCTTCCAAAGCTATGATTGTACCTCCGCCCAGAACAACACTCTTAATTTAAGAAACCAGTAACTTTTACAGCCTTTAGAATTCCAAAATACACAATATTCAGTCAACTTATTTTGTATGCTATAAGTAGGATTCTCTTAGTTTATCCATCTTTATTGAAAACCTTCTGGCTTCAGTCTGATTTTATCTAACTCATAGATTTTTACTGATAAAGAAGTGCAAACCTACACCAAATTTCATTATTTCTTCAATTATTGCTCTTAACCATAGGTATAGGGCAAGATTCCAAGGTATAGAAAGTTATCTGTAGAATGTTTTATCGCAGATTGTTAAAGCTTCCCAGATTTTTGGTCTATAATCTCCCAAAGCCTCAAATCCTTTATTTAGCCAAATTGAATTTTTAGTGTTTTTTTTTTTTTAACTTAAGCACTTTACTTGCAAACACAAAGTAAAGTGCCAGCTAAGATTAGGTTTGGATTAGAGTAATAGAGACTTAGAGACAGTAATATAAACATGCCAGGCAGGAAAGTAGTTCAAGGCTGGCATGGTGACTCCATAGGTTATCTTCAGACACTACTTCCCTCTTTTTCTTTTTGGTGAGCCATCCATGACCTTCATCCTCCTGGCCACCTGCTCGGCTAAGATGGATGCTGATACTTCAGGCACTTTATCGATATTCAAAAAAAGCAGAAATGAGGAAGAAAAGACAAAGGATTCACTCTTTCTGTAATACAGAGGTTAGCTATATTTCATTGGCCTTCATAGACACTTGTCATGCCTACATTCCAGAAGATTGGTAAATGTGTTCCTATAACAGTTTGCATTATAAACCTGAAAAAAAAAATTACGCCTCCCTCATTGAGTAGAAAGAAAAGAATTCAGCAGTCTGCTATAATGAAATAAATTCCCCAAGTCCTATGGAATCCCAGAACTCTCTTCCATGTCTTTTCTTCACATCAGTCTCCATTAAGAAGTGCAAGAATTTGATGAATTATGTACTTAGTTAGGAACCTGAATTTATAGTCTCAATACTACAATGTTTTAAATGGGATTTACCCCCCAAATTCATTTTGCTTATTTGGTTATTCATTTATAGTCAGTTCCAAATTTAGGCTAGATATTTCCATTTCAGAAATATTACCCATAGAGGATATTTAAAAGTCTTGACACTGAATGGAAATACAATGAAAAGAAAAGAATAATGACGAAAAAAGGTACAAGGACTGAAGCTTGATTATTTAAAGGTCAAGAAAATGAGAGTTCAGGAGAGTGAGAATGATAGTCAAGTAAAAGGAACATGGAGAATATGACTCCTCAAAACAAAGTGAAAAATGTGTTCAAAGTAGCATTCAAATGTGTTAACTGGTGTTGAGAGGACAAAAGGTAAGTACTGAGAATTTACTAGTGGGTTTGACAAATGTGGTAATTACCCTGACAAAAGATTGTTTTAGTAGAATGTTATGGACAAACTTACCTATTTTAGCCACTAGTTGCTCAAGGAAAAATGGGAAGAAGCAAAGCAGATAGTGGATATAGACAAAATTTTATATTAAAGGAGAGGAGAGAAGAAATATTATCTGGAAAGCAATGTGAAATCAAGAGATGGGTTTATGACTTTCTATTCCTTCTTAGGATGTATTATAGTTAAGGAGATTGGTCACACAGACAGGAAAGCTCAGTGAAAACAAGGAGACTGCTGGAACCCTGTTCTTGTGAAGACTGGGCACACTGGGGGAGCGGATGGAAATATATAGCTCATCCACAAAAGATGATTAGATTCAGGTACCAAGACATCAAAAACCATACAATGCCAAGTATACCTAATAGGTCACTGTCAGTTTCCTCGGGCTGCTATATCAAATTACCACATTTTCGTGGTTTACAACAAGTGAAATTTGTTCTCTCACACTTCTGGAGGCTGGAGGTCTGAAATCCAGGTATTGGAACAGCTGTGCTCCCCATGAAGGCTCTAGGGAAGAATCCTTCCTGGAAGAATACTTCCTTGCCTCTGCCTAGCTTCTTACAGGCCCCCAGCAATTTTCCGTTTGCGGCTGCATCACTTTATAATCTTTGCCTCCATATAGTCTTTGTTTCTGTGTGTCCTTTTCTCTGTTATGAGAGCACTGACATTGGATTTAGGGCCCAGACTAAACCTCACTTTCATTATACCTGCAAAGACCCTATTTACAAATAAGGTCACGTTCTGAAGTTCAGAGTAAGACATGAATTTGGAGAAACATTGTTGAATCCACTCAGGTACTTATAACCAACTATCATCTTTACTATTGTTTTGATAAAAGATGTTTTCTCCATATCAAATTTGATTTAAAAAAAAAAAGGTATCTGCCAGGCCCAGGTAGGAGGTATGTAAGGAAATAATATTCATTCCTTGGAGCTAACATCCTGCCAGTTATATTAATTATAGGAGTTACATGAGAAAGATTGTCTTTTAATTTTTGTGAGTTTAGGAGTAAATAGCAATTGCCAACAATAGAAATAGAGCAAATTTTATGAAATTGATGAGCCTGATACAATTGAATAGATCATTCAGACTTGGCTTATTCTTGGTACAAAATCCAGCGAAATAATTTCAGTAGTGAGGCACATTGAAATGTCCTCTTTAGATGACATATTTTTCCAACCAATATGTATCAACCAGGATAAATAAAGTAATAAGAATTCTTTGCAAATTATATTTTCAATAATAGGTAATACATACAAGACACCCACACATACTATATGTTATACGATGTATGATGTATAATATAGAATACACAATACATACATGTAAATTAAATGCATTTAAACAAAATTTTTTTTAAATTTATTTTTGAGACAGAGAGAGACAGAGGATGAGCAGGGGAGGGGCAGAGAGAGAGGGAGACACAGAATCCAAAGTAGGCTCCAGGCTCTGAACTGTCAGCACAGAGTCTGATGCAGGGCTCGACTGAGCTACCCAGGCGCCCCTAAATTAAATGCATTTATACAAAGATTTGAAAAAATCAAATATCTGTTAATTTTTGTAACCCTTTAACTAACAGCAAATACCTCCAGTAATTTATCACAAAAAACTATGACAAACTACATATCTAACATTAAACATACACTATTTTATTAAAGTTCAGAGCAATTGCCCATTAACCAAGATCATCTCATATTTTCTTTGCTAGGAGTGATCTCCCCTTCCTTATGTATAAAATATAACCCATTTTGTAAATATATAATATTAAATATACTCTAACATTTATTTTTTGCAATCTTTTATAACATTTTCAATATATTATTTAGACTATTCACATGCAGTAATAAGGCGGGAAGATCTAGAGAATAGTGTTTTGTATTTAATGTATCCCTTTAGTTCCCAATGCTCTACAGACATATAGCAAATAATAACAAAAACAAAAACAAAACAAACAATAAAATTCTTATTTCTAAAAGTTGTTAGGAAGGGAGTAAATCACTTAACAAACCTACCTAATATCCAATATAATGTACTATATTTCACTGAACTCAGAAATGGTCTATCTACTTCTGTAATATCAAGATAGTAATAATGCATATGGCTCAGATTGACATACTACTTGTTAAACTAATTTAATGTAAATTAATGAAACAAGATACCCCTCTAAGCTATTAAATAACCTGGAATAATTAATTACAGGGGAAAACTGCTTAAATATGTTAACATAAATTCCCTTTCAGGAATGTTTTGAAACTAAAACGTAGGACTTAGTTGGGGCTATCTACTTGTCAAGAAACCAATATATTAGAGATTTTACTGCTAATAATATTTTTAATTAGTTGACATAAATGTTTCTTTGAGAATTCTAAAAATAAATACATATACTGAAAGATTAAAAGGAAACATATTGTAGTCAGTAAAATCAGGCAACGAGCCTAAAAGAGATATAATGTGCTTTTCCTCACCATTTGCTTTGCTCTTATTATGTAGTCAATTTAGTCAGAGATACATAGGGTGTTCGTTTGCAGCAGGATAGTTTGTTCTTTCCACCAAATAGTATGTTTTATTCTTTCCACAGTGTTATTGACACTTTGAAGAGAGAGAGAGATGCAAATTGTATGGGCCAAAAGACAAGAGCAAGAACTCCGGGATACACTACATTCTTTTAAAGGGCAACTTTTTCTTACTTTTCAATCTCTATCTCCTTAAAGCCAGGGAATTCTTTCTCTACCAGCCAATGAATTATCTTGACTGAGACCACTTCTGGCATTTTCTCAGGTACCCGCAGTGCTCATTCTGGCTCTACTATATCCCACAGTGAGGGCAGATGGCTCCAAAAAATTGACTAATGCAGACAGCAGTGGTCTCTTTTGACACGTTGTGAATGGGTGATATTTCAGACCAAAAATAATGCTTTTTCTTTTCCCAATCTCAAACGTGAGGAGTTCTTATCAAGTGTTCTTCGCAGAGAATGATATCTTACCCTTCTCAGAAATTCTGCCTCTTTTCAGAATTGGTGATGTTATGCAGAGGAAAAAAACTCATTTGAGCACTATATCCTCAGGATACAAAGAGGCTACAAAGACAAGGTACAGGGAAGTAATTATATGTTAAAATCTGCATTTGTATTCATATGGTGTATGGATCAAGGGTATGACAACTTTCAGTAGTTAAAAAGCAAATAAGCTAGGAAAAAAAAATACTTTTCCTGAAGAAAACTAAGTCCTGAAAAACTAAAATGTGCTGTATGATTCTCCACCTTGAAAGTGTATATCAATAGCAGTATAATTGACACAAATTAACTTTGACAGGTAGCTCAAAGAATGCTTAAAAATACACTCTTCTGCTTTCATAGAGTGTACCAGGGTGTGCATACAATCACAATAAAATAATCTCTAAACTGCATCCCATTTATTTCTTTAATCTCCAAAATTCACTGTCGGACAAAGAGATTAAGTAATGTCACATCTATGCAGACATGGTATGGCAAAAGCAGAGTTATATAGTTAGTATTTATGAGACAAGTTGGGGAGAGCAAATGAGGTTGAAGATTGTATTATTTCAAAATAAACTCACATAAAAAGACTCCAAGAAGTCAGACAAAACAAATATCTAAGGCCTGTTCTTCAATAGCTCTTTATGTATTTGAATTTGAGAAAATAAATTATACACACACATGCACACACACACACATTCTTTGGTAAGAAAATAGTCTAATTTCTCTTTTATTTTCACATTTTAAAAAGTCTACATTTTATAGAATAATTTAAAGAATATCCAAAGGCATAGCCTGAACTGTGTTCAGACTGTGTAAGTGTTGTATCCCTCAGAAGCATGAGCATTGTTCAGAGCCTCTGTATTTAAATATAATTCAAATAAACAATTAAGAAAGAGTTACAGAATAATTATCATAAGTAACACACCTCAGAAGTCTGCATCCCTGTATGAGAGAGATGTCTTTTGAAAGATGGTTATCAAGCTCAAACAAAATACATTCAAGAAGTACAGTTTTGAGTTACTACATTGGAGAAATTTATACTATTTAAACGTATATTTTCAAGAAAAGTGTCAGGCCTTTGAGATCACAGTAAATTAGTTGAATGAATAAAAAAAGAGCCCATTCTTCTGATAAGTGGACTTTAGAAATAAACGAACCTTACTTAAGACTTAATTCAACACTTCTTTAAAAAATATATATTTATCTTGAGAGAGAGAATATGTGAGCATGAGCTGGGGAGGGGCAGAGAGAGAAAATCCCAAGCAGGCTCAGCACTGACAGTGCAAAGCCCAATGCTGGGCTGGATCTCACAAACCCTGAGATGATGGCCTGAGGGGAAATCAAGAGATGCTTAACCGAACTCAGACACCCAGGTGCCCCAAATTCAACACTCTAATTGAATTAACTTTGAGATGAAGCAGTAAATAATTGGGACCCTCTGAAAATCAGTGAAGAAAGATGAGAAGTACTAAAATAGAGGTCAGTTGCTGATCCACAACTTCTGTTGAGATAAACTCCTGAGATCTACCCCATACATCAACATTCTACCTGCCCATTACCATTCAAGCCCCCACTACTCCCTAATGAGAGCTGAAGAGACTTGAAGATAGTCAATACAGCAGAGCCTGAATGCAGAAGGAATAATTAACTATCGGACACATAAATCCAGCTACATCTTGGGAGACATTAAATTTTGCAAATTCTCACCAAGGTGCTGCTCCCTTATACTCTTTTACAGCACCACCATCATCCCCAAAAAGTTTCCTCTTTTAAAAGTCTGAGAATTAGGAGTTCTCAGTTATGTCTATTTCCCATACTACCAATTTGAATCCAATATTTGAAACTTTGTAGGTAGTCTATTAATATTTATTTCTTATAAACAATGTTGTTATAAAATTTTTTGTACAAGTAATTTTATGTTACTATGAAAAGTTTCATTAGGATATATAAAGAACATATATCCTATTTCCTGGGACTTGCAGCATCATAGGGCATATGCTGGCAATTTAATAGATAAAGCAAAATTGTCTTTTCAAAGTAGTAGTACAAAACCATATGCTTACCAATAGAGTTTGTGATTCCCCAATGCTCAGGATAATTATCAGTACTGTTTTAACTTTTTACTGTTTGGTCAATCAAATGGATGGAAAATTAGAAATTTTAAGAAGTCATAAAGTGTCTATGCATATAATCCTCCCCCAAAAAGCTCTTACACATTTGTAACAATTTTCACATAGATAAGCTATGTAAGCTTTTTGAATGGCTTGTTACTTATTTTGTGCTCTTCATTTATCTATACTGTGTCTATGAATATATAGGGAGAGATATATGTATACATGTAATATTTTATATTTGAACTAAAACTAACTTGATAATTATTTATATCCCCCAAGTAGTCCAGTTCTTACATATTATCTAAAACAAACTCAATACATATCTTTTTTTTTTTAAATTTTTTTTTCAACGTTTATTTATTTTTGGGACAGAGAGAGACAGAGCATGAACGGGGGAGGGGCAGAGAGAGAGGGAGACACAGAATCGGAAACAGGCTCCAGGCTCTGAGCCATCAGCCCAGAGCCCGACGCGGGGCTCGAACTCACGGACCGCGAGATCGTGACCTGGCTGAAGTCGGACGCTTAACCGACTGCACCATCCAGGCGCCCCAATACATATCTCTTAATCAAGATATCAACTCAAAAGTCCTGACACAAATATTACTTTCAATTTCATGAAAATCTATAGAAATTTGATTATGTTTTTCCAAGATAAATAAAAGGCTCAGGAATAAATTCATCCCACAAGAAATTTAAACATGTAAATGAGAACACAAGACTATTTTTATGGTATGTTGGTCAAATATAATAATAGCTTAAACTTTTTGTAGGTAGGTATCACAATTTGCAAAGCATATTTGCATAAATTTTTAACTATAATGACACTTAAGCCTCTGAGTTAACAGAAGGCATTCATGTTTCCACTTTACAGCAAAGGAAACTGAATTTCAGACAGGTTGAGTTTCAGAATTCTGAAGTTCATAAATGTTAGTCTATCATCTACCTCTATCTTTCTCTTTCTTTCTTTTTTCTTTTTCTTTCTCTTTCTTTCCTTTCTTTTTCTTTCTTTCTCTTTCTTTCTCTTTTTCTTTCTTTCTTTCTTTCTTTCTTTCTTTCTTTCTTTCTTTCTTTCTTTCTTTCTTTTTTCTTATTGAGATACAGTTTATATACCATAAAATACACCCCTTTGATTTGTACAATTCATTGTTTTTAGAATATTCACAGAGTTGTGAATTCATCATCATTACCTAACTTTAAAACACTTTCATCAACCAAAAAAGAAATCCCATGCCCATCAGCAGTCATTCCCTATTCCTACCACAACTAGTCCCTGGAAAACATTAATTAGTTAGGGGGTGTGTTGTTTAATGTCCACATATTTATGAGTTTCCTGAATTTCTTTTTCTTACAGATTTCCTACCTAATTATGTTTTTGTCAGAGAACATACTTTGTATAATTTCGATCTTTGTATAATTATTTGGGCTCGTTGTATGGCCTAACATATGGTCTATTCTGGAGAATGTTTCATGTACTCTTGAGATGAATGTGTATTCTGTTGTTGATTGATGCATTACAGACACCTATCATGTCAAGTTAGTTGATAGTGTTGTTCAAGCCTTCTCTTTCCTTATTTATCTTTTGTCTAGTTATTTTTCCATTATTGGAAGAGGTGTATTGAATTCTTCAACTATTATTGTTGAATGATATCTTTCTCATTTCAATTCTGTCAGGTTTTGATTCGTGAATTTAGGGGTTGTATTGATAAGTGAATATGTCTTTATAATTATTATATTTTCAGGATGGACTGATTTTTATTACTATAAACTGTCCTTCTTTAGCTCTGGTAACAATTTTTTGTATTAAAGTCTACACTCCCTGATATTGGTACAGCAACTCATGCTTTATTTTCATTACTGTTTCCATGGTTAGTTCTTTTTTCCAACCATTCACTGTTTGTTTTGTTTTGTTTTTTAATTTATCTTAAATGTCTTAATTTACCCTTCCTGTTTGAAAGATAGTTTTGCTCTATACAAACATTTTGGTTGATAGTCCTTTTATTTCAGCACTTTGAATAGTTATCGCACTGCCTCTGGCTTTTGTAATTTCTGATGATAAGTCAGTGTATATTCTTACTGGAGATACCTTTTGATAAATTGTTTACCACTTGCTGCCTTTAAGATTCTGTCTTTGTTTTTGGCTGTTGAGAGTTTATGATGTGGGTAGTTATGGATCTCTTTGAGTTTTTTACTTGAAGTTTATTGAGCTTCTTGGATGTGTAGATTAATGGTTTCCATTAAATTTAAGAAGTTTTGGGCCACTATTTCTTTAAATATTCTGTCCACATTTTTGTCTCTCTTCCTTCTGAAGCTCCCATTATGATGTACATACATTTAGTCATGCTTCACTTTTCTTGAGGGTTATGTGCTTTTTTTCTTTTTTCTGTTTTTTTCTTTTATGTGGATTCTTACGCTTTTGTTATGCAGGTTTTCAGACTGAGTAACAAAAATTAAACTATCTTCAAGTTTTCTAAATGTTTTTCTGTCATTTCAAATCTACTTTTCAACTCCAGAATATCTATTTCATAAGATTTTTATCTCTATAGATATTCTCTATTTATCATGCCATAGTATTCTACCTAATATAATTATTTAGATATGGTTTCCTTTAATTATTTGAAAACACTTATAGTACTGATTTAAAATATTTGTCTAGCAAATCCAACATCCGAGTTTCCTCAATGTCAGTTTCTATTGACTGCACTTTTTTTTTTCTGGACCATCATACTTTTCTATTTCTTTTAAGTTCTCATATTTTTTTTTTCTGTTAAACACTGGACATTTTAAACAAAATAATCTGACAGTTCTGGAGATCACATTTTACCCTATCCAAGGTTAGCTGTTTTTCCCATTTGTTAATTTTTTTTGTTTATTGCCTTTTGCAGACTCATTTTATACAGTGTGTTCTTGTTTTAGGGTGACCACTACAGTCCCTGCTCAGTTAGCTTACTTGTCCACTAATGATTGGACAGTTTCTTTTACATTCCCGGAACCAGTAAGTCTCCCACTGTGTGCTGAGGGGTTCTGTGTGTGTGTTGGAGCATATTTTCAATGCTCAGGCAGGCAGTTTACAACCCTGCCTTAGCCATGACTTTCTGCTTGCACGAGTCAGTGGTAAGCAGCTCTGGCATTCTCCAGTCTTGCCCGAGAATATGAACAGCCTTGCACTTGTACATGGCCTTATATATCCTTGGATTGAACTGGAACTTTTCAAAGCCTTCTATGGATATTTCATTTCCAAGATTTTCCTCTTATGATTTTGACCAGGAGATGGTTAAATGCTTGTCCCTACTGGTTGTGCAGTGTCAGGCACACAGTGCAGTGTTAAGCAATTTCTACCGATTGTTTTTCTTACAAATGCCCTGGGGATAGATTTTCTTCACTTCACCTCAAAGAACGAAAAACCCTGTGAATGGGGCTTTTCCAGGGGATTGCCAGACACATCAAATAGTGACAAATTTAGAGGATTAGGCTTTTGGGGGAACTCCAAAACATTCTGTCCATTTAGGGGTTGCCAGGCTGCTGGTTTTAACAGGTATCATGTTTCTCAGGCTGCAGGTTTTATGAGGCTGCCACAGAGTCCCTGGGGAGCAGGGGAGATGGCAGTAGGGAGAACATTAATGCCATAGCACTTAAATTCTTACCCTAATTTAACTGTTTTTTCTTGGATAGATTGTCCAAGAATTGTTGCAAACTTTTGGTTAAATACGTGAGTTTTGGAAATGTTAATTTTCACTATTTTTGCCAGTGTTGTCATTGCTTTTATTGAGGTACAGACATTCACACATCTTGATTTCACCATTCTCGAACTACTTCGTGCCAACACTCTAACTTTTTATTTTTAATCCAACTTTAAAGTTTTTTTGCTATATCACATCAATATGGAAAAATGTCAGTAAGATGGGTTGGGGAAACTGGAATAATACATATGGAGAGAAAACTAAATGTGCTTGAGAAAGTCATTGTGTTCTGGAAATAGCATATTGCATGGGAGTTAAACTATCTTTGGTTCAAATTTCAGTTATTAACTCTAAGACTTTGAAATTTTCTTTGTAATAATTGATGCACATAGGTTTTCTCTTACCTAATGGGGTTAGTAATACCTTCTAAAAAATGCTGCAAACCTTAAATAATGTGTATTGGAACTTTCATTTTTGATTTGTCAAATAAATAAACTGATTGATACTAAGATATTATGGAACAATTTGTCATTAGAATCTTAAAAAGAACTCTGTTTTCTGCATTGAGATTCTATATTTCTTAAAATGGAAGACTTTGACTCACTTCAGCAGGCTTTAGTAAAAATAGGAGAGGCAAAGGATCAAAGGCTTTAATTTATACGGTAATCTGTTTTTTTTCAGCCAAATATTTTCATCCATAAAATATTTATTTAAAGATGTTAATATAAAAATTAATATTCACCTATTGTTAATTAAAATACTAAAAACCTTCAGGATTTTGTAAAGTTCTATAAGCTCAGAGACAGAAAACTGACTTATCCTGATATTTCCAATCTGAGCTTTTCTGAATCTGCTTATGGATTCTTTGATATTGATGTGACTTGTCTAGAAGCTGGACTTCAAAGAGAAACCAATGTCATTAGGAAAAAAAATAATTTTTTCCTTCTTCCCCCCATCTTATGATCAGGTAAACTTTAAACTTAACTCTGAATAAAAAAAAAAGTGTGTTTGAACTATTTTTCTTTCTCTTTAAAGAAAGATTGAAGAAAGACTTCAAAGAACCTGTCACAAAAGGCATCATACCTTGGGTTGAAGGTATGATTTCTATAGACCTCAGTTCAGCCCTCAGGATACATATAGATCTATCTCCAAATGGATACAGGACTGCCTTAGATCTAATCATTTCTTAAAAGTAAAGTAGACTTGCAAAGACAGGATATAGAAAGTAGAATTTAAAGCACCCAGTGCCACTACACAGACTATCAATATTGATTTAAATTGTGTTCCTTCTATGAAACATAACTTCAGTGTCTCGTTTGTATTCATTTTCTTCCTTAAAATAAAATCTCTAGAGAAGCCAGCGTCTCTGTTGCAATTTGGACAATACCAGGAAATTTACTTAATTCATTTTGGTTCTGAATTACCAAGCTCAGGAAGAAAGGGATGAGGAAAGAAGAGATAAAGAGAAAAAATACCTATAAAATTACCCAGCAACCTATAGAGATTTGTTAAAATGTCTGGGCATTGTTGAACAACTTAAAGTATCCAGATCTCCATTATGTGAAATGTTTTGTTTGGGAATCTCTCATTTAAAAAAAAATGTTCATTTATTTATTTTGAGAGAGAGAGAGAAAGAAAGAGAGAGAGAGAGAACACAGGGGAGAGGCAAAGAGAGAGGGAGAGAGAGAATGCCAGCAGGCTTCACACTGTCACCTCATACACCAACGCGAGGCTCCAACTCAGGGACCAAGACATTACGACCTGAGCTGAAATCTAGAGTCAGATGCTTACGCAACTGAGCCACCAAGGCATCCCAGGAATCTGTCACTTTTAAAACTAGAATTCAAGATTTGGCCTGTTAGACTGCAGATAGCTATTAGACTGCATTTTTATTCACTTCCTCTTTTTTAGTTAGAAATTTGATCTTATCACAAACCAGCTCCTCTGGCATATAGATGCCTCATCCTAGTCTGACCATCTGCTGCTCAATCCATAGCAATAGCCATCACTCAAAATACACCCAAATGTTCCAAATGTTTTCAATTTTTTTAAATGTAAAATGTGTAAAAATGTTGTAAGAAGGAAAAATACATCCCTGCATCTCTGTATCTTCTTTACCAACACTTGTCTAATTCAGCCAATAACTATCTGTAGCAAGTCAAACTTTCCACAACCAGTTCCTTCTCTCATTCTTTCTACTCCTGTGAAAGGCACTCATCCTAATAAATAAATCCTAAAGAATGAGTGTCAAGAACTCATCGCTTATCTCAATAGTACACACTATAGAAGCATGGAGTACTATCCATCTTGTTTACACTCTTGGTCACAGTTTAACTCATACTGATGGGATTTCATCATCAAAACCATCAGTAACATTAACAGAATTTTTGCCACAAACAACAGTAAATACCTGGGGCTTTAATACAGATTTACAGTAAGTAATCCAAAGACACAGTAAGTTTAGAAATCAGAGAGCAAATGGTATCACTTACATGAATTAAAATGGGAACGACAGCTATGAAAAGGACAAGACAAAAATAGGTCGCCTTTAAAGAACGTGTTTGGGCAAAGTGATTCTTAACCTGGATATTAAAAGAAAGGGAAGGCTAAATAGTCGTTAATAACGACATTAATAATAAATTAATCTGGGAAGACTTAGAAACTGTGCATTAGGAAAGGTAGACTCATTTTTCTTAAAAGTCTGGGGAGGAGCCAAGCTGGCCGAACAGCATGGAAGTTTTTTCATGTCCATGTAATACAGCTATATCAACACTAAACCATCCTGCACACCTAGAAAACTGATCTGGGGATTAACACAACCATCTGCACAGCCTGAACCACAGAAGTCAGCAGGTATGCGACGCAGCGAGGTGAACTGGGGGAGAGAGAAGCCGTGGAGGGCAGGGAGCCACTTTTGCATGTGGAGAGAGGATGGAGACGAGGGGAGAGTATGGGAAAAGCAGCCCCCACCTCAAAGCAGCTGGAGAGAAAGTGGAAGAGTGGAAACAGGTTCAGAGACTGAACTAAAAAGGGAAAAAGGAGAAAGAAGGTTTAAAATCCATTAAGACTCCATAAACAGGGAAGTGCAGAGTCTGAAACTCCGCAGCTCGTTACCTGGTGGAGCACTGGTGAGAAGGGCGAATCCCCAGAAGCACAGTGAAGTCCAGGGTCTTTAGGCCACACAGAGGAGGCAGTACCCCTGCTGGGAGGACACCTGGTAAAGGCTGTGTGGATCCCCCAAAGTCAAAGGCCCCAGTGGACCTGGGGAGAACAACCATATTCACTGGTGCTGGAACAAGGTTGCTGGGGGTGAAGCCTGGTGCCAGATGTGTGTTGTGATTTTCCATATCCCTGAAACGCCGCTGCTACAGGATCATGTGAACTTTTTCTGGGGCGGCCTGGCATCCAGCTGCAGTCTCTGGGTGTTAGCAGCAGCACGATCCCACGAACGTACCTGGGTGCGGCCAGCACCTGGCCATTGCTCAATGAGACCCTCCCAGGAGGGGCAGAACAGGTCAACGCCGCAGTTCCTCAGAAATAAGGGGTCAGAAAAAACAGCCATATCTGAGATAAAACTCTAGAGTAAGGTACTGCCTGGAGCTTAGTCAAAGACCATGTAAAAGCAGGGAGTAGACATAAGGTGAAGACAAAGGACGGGTGCATGATTGCTGATCAGGGAGAAGAGAGTTCCGATCCTAGAGACTGCGTAGCTGGGTGACGCCATTACACTAAGCCCCGTGTAACTGGGCCAGTCTCGCTCTTCAGGAACATGAGTCTCTCCTCTTGCTTAGTTTATGGACTATCAAGCGCTTCATAGTCTGACATCTAGGGGAAAACGAAGTAATTTCTGTCATATTTCAATCTGTTCGCGGGTCCATCTATTCAAATCTTTTTTCTTTTTCACTTTTTCATTTCTTTTCTTTTTCTGGAATACAGAAAGAAAAACTTTATTTTTATTTTCAATTTTTCTTAAAAATATTTTTCTTTAATTTTTTCTACTATATTTTTTTCCTTTTGTGTAAATTTTCTCAAATTGTATTTTACTTACATCATTTCATTTTATTCTACTTCAGTGTATTCATTTTTTCAAATTTTCAAATGATTTCCTTTTTTTTTCTTTCCCCTTTTTTCACTAATCTATCATGCCCTTTTTTCACTAATCTATCACTAATCTTTCAACACCCAGGCCAAAACACACCTAGGATCTAGCATCATTTGATTATTTTTGTGTGTTTGTTTTTAATTTTTTAATTTTAATATTTTTTAAATTTTCATTTTTTTACCTCATTAATTCCTTTTCTCCTTTCAAAATGATGAAATGAAGGAATTCATCCCAAGAGAAATAGCAGGAAGAAACGACAGCCAGGGCCTTAATTAACACAGATACAAGCAAGATGTCTGAAACAGTTTAGAATCACGGTCATAAGAATACTAGCTGGAGTCAAAAATAGATTAGAATCTCTTTCTGTGGATTAAAGAAGTAAAAGCTAGTCAGGATGAAATAAAAAGTTATAACTGAGCTTCAAACTCGAATGGATGCCATGGTGGCAAGGATGGATGAGGCAGAACAGGAAATCAGAGATAAAGAGGACAAACTTATGGAGAATAATGAAACAAAAAAAAAAAAAGAGGGAGACTAAGGCAAAAGAGCACGATTTAAGAATTAGAGAAATCAGTGACTCATTAAAAAGGAACATCAGAATCATAGGGGTCCCAGAAGAGGAAGAGAGAGAAATAGGGGTAGAAGGGATATGTGAGCAAATCATAGCAGAAAACTTTCCTAACCTGGGGAAAGACACAGGCATCAAAATCCAGGAAGCACAGAGAACCCCCATTAGATTCAACAAAAACCAACCACCAGCAAGGCATATCATAGTCAAATTCACAAAATACTCAAGCAAGGAAAGAATCATGAAAGCAGCAAGGGAAAAAAAAAGTCCTTACCCTATAAGGGAAGACAGATCAGATTCAGACCAGACCTATCCAGAGAAACTTGGCAGGCCAGAAAGGAGTGGCAGGATATATACAATATGCTGAATCAGAAAAATATGCAACCAAGAATTTTTTTATCCAGCAAGCCTGTCATTCAAAATAGAAGGAGAGATTAAAAGGTTCCCAGACAAATAAAAATCAAAGGAGTTCGTGACCAATAAACCAGCCCTGCAAGAAATTTTAAGGGGGACTCTCTGAGGGGAGAAAAGACTAAATAAATAAATAAATAAATAAATAAATAAATAAATAAATACCAAAAGCAACAAAGACTAGACAGGACCAGAGAACACCACCAGAAACTCGAACTCTTCAAGTAACATAATGGTAATAAATTCATATCTTTCAGTACTCACTCTAACCATCAATTGACTCACTGCTCCAATCAAAAGACATAGGGTAACAGAATGTATAAGAAAACAAGATCCATCTGCATTCTGTTTACAAAAGACTCACTTTAGACCTAAAGACACCTTCAAATTGAAAGTAAGGGGATGGAGAACCATCTTTCATGATAATGGTCAACAAAAGAAAGCCAGAGTAGCCATACTTATATCAGACAATCTAGACTTTAAAATAAAGACTGTATCAAGAGATGCAGAAGGGCATTATATCATAATTAAGGGGTCTATTCACCATGAAGACCTAACAATTGTAAACATTTATGTGCCAAATGTGAAAGCACCCAAATACATAAATCAATTAACCACAAACATAAAGAAACTCATTGATAATAACACCATAACGGTAGGGGATTTCAACACCCCACTCACAGCAATGGACAGATCATCTAATTAAAAAATCAACAAGGAGACAATGGCTTTGAATGACACATTGGACCAGATGGACTTATCAAATATATTCAGAACATTTCATCCTAAAGCAGCAGAATATACATTCTTCTCCAGTGCACATGGAATGTTCTCCAGAATACACCACATACAGAGACACAAATCAGCCATCAACAAGTACAAAAGGATCAAGATCATACCATGCATATTTTCAGACCACAACACTATGAACCTTGAAATCAACCACAAGAAAAAATTTGGAAAGGTAACAAATACTTGGAGACTAAAGAACATCCTACTAAAGAATGAATGGGCTAACCAAGAAGTTAAAAAAAAAAAGTACGAAGTTCATGGAAGCCAATGAAAATGACAACACCAAAACCCAAAACCTCTGGGACGCAGCAAATGCAGTCATAAGAGGAAAGTATATAGCAATCCAGGACTTCCTAAAGAAGGAAGAAAGATCTCAGATACACAACCTAACCTTACACCTTAAAGAGCTGGAAAAAGAACAGCAAATAAAATCCAAAACCAGCAGAAGACAATAAATAATAAAGAATAGAGCAGAAATTAATGCTATCGAAACCAGCCAACCAACCAACCAAACAAACAAAAAAACAATAGAACAGATCAATGAAACCAGAAGCTGGTTCCTTGAAAGAATTAACAAAATTGATAAACCACTATCCAGTTTGATAAAAAAAAAAGTACCCAAATAAATAAAATTGAGAATGAAAGAGGAGAGATCACAACCAACACAGCAGAAATAAAAACAATAATAAGAGAGTATTACGAGAAGTTATACACCAATGAAATGGGAAATCTGGAAGAAATGGAAAAATTCCTCGAAACATATATACTACCAAAACTGAAACAGGAAGAAATAGAAAATTTGAACAGACCCATAACTAGTAAAGAAATCAAATTAGTAATCAAAAATCTCCCAAAAAACAAGAGTTCAGGGCCAGATGGCTTTCCAGGGGAATTCTACCAAACATTTAAGGAAGAGTTAACACCTATTCTCTTGAAGCTGTTCCAAAAAAAAGAAATGGAAGGAAAACTTCTAAACTCTTTCTATGAACCCAGCATTACCTTAATTCCAAAATCAGACAGAAACCCCACTAAAAAGGAGAACTATAGACCAATTTCCCTGATGAACATGGATGCAAAAATCCTCAACAAGATATTTGCCAACTGGATCCAACAATACATTAAACAAATTGTTCACCATGACCAAGTGGGATTTATACCTGGGATGTAGGGCTGGTTCATTATCCGCAAAACAATCAGTGCGATTCATCACATCAATAAAAGAAAGAACAAGAACTATATGATCCTCTCAATAGATGCAGAGAAAGAATTTGACACAATATAGCATCCTTTCTTGATAAAAACCCTCAAAAAATTAGGGACAGAAGGATCATACCTTGAGATCATAAAACCCATATACGAAAGACCCAACACTAATATCATCCTCAATGGGGAAAAATTGAGAGCTTTCCCCCTAAAGTCAGGAACAAGACAGGGGTGTCCACTCTCACCACTGTTATTCAACATAGCATTGGAAGTCTTAGCCTCTGCAATCAGTCAACACAAAGAAATAAAAGGCACCCAAATAGGTCAGGAGGAGGTCAAACTTTCACTCTTTGCAGATGACATGATACTCTATATGGAAAACCCAAAATATTCCACCACAAAACTGCTAGAACTGATTCATGAATTCAGCAAAGTTGCAGGATATAAAATCAATGCACAGAAATCTGTTGCATTCCTATACACCAATAATGAAGCAACAGAAAGAGAAATCAAGGAATCGATCCCATTTACAATTGCACCAAAAAACCATAAAATACCGAGGAATAGATCTAACAAAAGAGGTGAAAAATCTGTACACTGAAAACTACAGGAAGCTTATGAAAGAAGTTGAAGAAGACACAAAAAAATGGAAAAATATTTCATGCACCTGGATAGGAAGAACAAATATTGTTAAAATGTCAATACTACCCCAATCTACATATTCAATTAAATCCCTATCAAAATAACACCACATTCTTCACAGAGCTAGAACAAACAATCCTAAAATTTGTACGGAACCAGAAAAGACTCTGAAGAGCCAAAGCAATCTTTAAAAAGAAACCAAAGCTGGAGGCATCACAATCCCGGACTTCAAGTTGTATTACAAAGTTGTAATCATCAAGACAGTCTGGTGCTGGCACAAAAACAGACACTCAGATCAATGGAACAGAATAGAGAACACAGAAATGGACCCACAAACACATGGTCAACTAATCTTTGACAAAGCAGGAAAGAATATCCAATAGAATAAAGAAAGTCTCTTCAGCAAGTGGTGCTGGGAAAACTGAACAGCGACATGCAGAAGAATGAACCTGGACCCCTTTCTTACACCGCACACAAAAATAAACTAAAAATGGATGAAAGACCTCAATGTAAGATAGGAAGCCATCAAAATACTCGAGGAGAAAGCAGGCAAAAACCTCTTCGATCTTGGCAACTTCTTACTCGACACATCTCCACATATAAGGAAAACAAAAGCAAAAATGAATTACTGGGACCTCATCAAAATAAAAAGCTTCTGCACAGCGAAAGAAACAATCAGCAAAACTAAAAGGCAGCCTACAGAATGGGAGAAAATATTCACAAACGAA
This sequence comes from Prionailurus bengalensis, assembly GCF_016509475.1. Lineage (NCBI taxonomy): Eukaryota > Metazoa > Chordata > Mammalia > Carnivora > Felidae > Prionailurus > Prionailurus bengalensis. Next base: position 31,764,882 of record NC_057343.1, on the reverse strand, counting down.
ATACCAGATAAAGGTTTGTCCAAAATCTATAAAGAATTTATCAAACTCAACACCCCAAAAACAAATAATCCAGTGAAGAAATGGGCAAAAGACATGAATAGACACTTCTCCAAGGAAGACATCCAGATGGCCAACCGACACATGAAAAAATGCTCAACATCACTCATCATCAGGGAAATACAAATCAAAACCACAATGAGATACCACATCACACCTGTCAGAATGGCTAACATTAACAACTCAGGCAACAACAGATGTTGGTGAGGATGCGGAGAAATAGGATCTCTTCTGCACTGCTGGTGGGAATGCAAGCTGGTGCGGCCACTCTGGAAAACAGTATGGAGGTTCCTCAAAAAACTGAAAATAGAACTATCCTACGACCCAGCAATTGCACTACTAGGCATTTATCCAAGGGATACAGGTATGCTGTTTCAAAGGGGCACGTGCCCCCTAATGTTCATAGCAGCACTATCAACAATAGCCAAAGTATGCAAAGAGCCCAAATGTCCAATGATGGATGAATGGATAAAGAAGATACATATGTATATGTATATGTATATGTATATGTATATGTATATGTATATGTATATGTATATGTATATGTGTGTATGTATATGTATATATACACACACTGGAGTATTACTCGGCAATCAGAACGAATGAAATGTTGACATTTGCAACTGTGTGTGGAACTAGAGGGTATTACGCTAAGCAAAATTAGTCAGAGAAAGACAAATATCATATGACTTCACTCATAGAACAGATGAACATAAGGGAAGGGAAGCAAAAATAGTATAAAAACAGGGAGTGGGACAAAACATAAAAGACTCTTAAATACAGAGAATAAACAGAGGGTTTCTGGAGGGTTTGTGGGAGGGGGGATGGGCTAAATGCATAAAAGGAATTAAGAAATCTACTTCTGAAATCACTGTTGCACTATATGCTAACTAATTTGGATGTAAATTAAAAAAAAAGTCTGACTAATGCCTCGGTTGCATTATAAACTATACTAAAGCTTGATTCAAAATTCTCTCCTTCTGCATAATTGATTTTCCTTATTAACGCAAAACATGTGAGTCTGAAGATGTCTCTCTTCTTTTCCCCTTCCTCCCCATAATTTTCCAATGTCACTTTTTTATGTCATCACACTCTAGAAATTACACTTCTTATAAAATGCCTCTTTAAAAGAGTTCTAGGATTTAAAAATCTAGTATTATGGATGTGTTAGAATCCAAGCAACAAATAAAATTACCAACATTTTCTTTTATAATGAGGGCTCTATGTGAAATTAATATATATGATGCATTGTAAAAACTTATGAGTTTATACTGTACCAAAACCTATTAAGAAACACATTCAAGCTAATTTTACACCTTTTAGTCAATGTTCTAAATAATTTTGTATAGTTGTCACAAGTAGTTTCAACATAGGTGGCCAAATCTCTCTATCCAGCTTCAAGTGGTATATAACAAAAATTGTTACATTTAGATTAATATTGACCTAAATTGCTTTTCTCATGGTGTTCTGTTTTTTGTTTAGTTGTGTTTTGGGCACATTTCCAGTTACCATTTGTCAAAGGTCCTGGCTCAGCAGGTTGATGTAGAAAAATCCAACACCTATAGCTTCCCAGACTATCCTAATAAAGTGGCATATCTTTGTCAATTTCTCTATCTCAACACAAAATTCATTTCTTCACAGCTTCTATGACTATCTGAAATAATCTCATTTATTTCTTTGCATTATGGCAGGAACCGTTCTGCTTTTCCATTCATGTATCCCCATATAAAGTACATAGCTTATAGTAACTTTTTAATGAATACGCTTTGAATTAATTAACAATGAATGAATGAATGAATGAATAAATGGAGAATGAGTCAATGAATCAACCTAATTTAATTAAAATGAATTTCTATTATAGTAAATTAGGAAGTAAGACGCAGCTTAACTTTCAACATAATCTTATACAAAATGTTGACTTGTGGCTTAATAACATTTGCCAAATCACAACATTTCAATAAATCATTTTTCCATTCCCTGTTGCATACCATGATCTACAGACTCATGTTTGATTTATTTCATTTTCTTCCAGCCGCATCTGTATGATCTAGTCCACTTTGTATCACTTCTGTTTATACCACTGTTGTCCATGGATGTTTCTGTGTTCTTTGTTCATTCGCAGCTACAGAATTGAAAACAATAATCACATAAGCTCATTTGTTGTAAAAGTCCACATGTTATTGTCCTTATCTTTAGCTTGGGTTTTACAGAGTATGGCTTAGTTGATGCCAGTTTCTTTAGAAATGTATTTTGTACTGTTCTATTATGGTCAAAAGCAATGCACAGAAAAAAAAAAGCATAGATTGAAATAGATTCAAAAAAGGGAGAGGATTGAGAGAAATATGTTACAAAGATCACAATCCCTTGGTCCTATATCTCATTCACATTTTCTTTACTTATATTCAGACTTGCTCCTTCTGTTTTTCCAATCTCTTCCATATTAATTCCTTTCCCTGTATTTATATACCAGTTTCCCCCTCTGGCCTGTTAATAGAATGCTCAACAGTGTTACAAAGTTGTATCTTAGTAGCTCAAAGGAATCCATTCATTTCTCTGAGGACTTATTTTGCTCTCAGGAAGCAACATAGGTTCCAAGAAGATGTGTGATTAAAAAAACAAAACAAAAATCCTGGGTTTTTTTTATTAAACCATATTTTTCTCCAATAGTATAAATGATTATAATTAAAAACCATAACTTTTGAGCCATGAAAATAACACTAATCTATATTTTCCATTAAACTTTGTTTAACCTTGCATTCAAGGAACCATAGCTTTTAAGCAATGCTAGATCATAAGGCCTGCCATATCCATATAGCTGTAGGGACTTATAAAGTTGTACATTATCTCCTCGCAACACATTCGTCTCTAACATACATTTAGAGAATCTAATGAAAATGAGATCAAGTTCACAGATAACTACCAATTAAAAAGAAATGAAAATTAAAATTATCCCCAGATTTGTAATCTTCTCAGAAAGAATTCATGGTATGGTAGACTGGGGCAAACAATTTTCTTATTTTTCCAATAAAGGATACCTTGGATGGGATTCTGAATTAGACGATGTAAAGTTTAAGCAAATATCAACCTTTCTATGATATATATGACTATGTAAGCCAATCAATGTTTTAGTGTTAAAACATTAAATTCCTGGGTTACTGAATCCAAAATAGAGTTATTTTTTGCCTGTACAGAGCAATGTTTTGCAGGAGAACATGTTGAATCTTATTCAAAAGGGTTAGACCACATGACAACCTCATCTTCATCATTTGGCTTATTAGGTCCAGAATAAAAAATATTTCATTGATATGTTTTCAGAATATGCAGTAAAAGAAAACAGTCATAAACACAAACACATAAAGAAACAGTTGTGCAGCTGGTGAATGTATTAATGCAGAGTCATGAAAGATCAAGGGCCACATTTCTATTATGTGCTTGTGTGTGGGAAGGCAGAACTAAAATTAAATTCCAATATTGTGCCCTAAGTTCTTTATTTATGAGAGTCATGTAAGATGACCTAACTATAGTACTCATCACCATTTGTGATACATAATTTTTTTTTCATTCCTTCAACAAAGTTCTTATAAGTTCCTTTATAATGTTATTCTTTCCAGGTACTTTTCTAGATGTTCACGATACATCAGTAGACAAAAGAATAATTAAAAAACTACCTGATGTTATAGAATTTACAATTCAGTAGGATCAGACAGATAAAAAATTAAATATACATATTTTCTATCTATATATACAAATGTCTTTTATCCGTATTGTGCATGTATGTATGTTGAACACATGCTTGTGTTTATGCTATATTAGAAGATGATGAGTGTTGTGGGAGGGATGTGTGGCAATTTTAAGTTGTGGCCAGGGAATGTGTCACTGAGAATTTGACATCTGAACAAACATTTTAAGGAAGTGAGCGCATGAACCATGTAGGTATATAGGGTAAAACGTTTCAGGCACTTGGAAGAGAGCATGCTTTGAGCAATTCAGCATTGGTATAATAGGGACTACATAAGTGAAGGAGAGAGTGATGGCAAATAAGATTTATCAAGATCGAGAGGATCAGTCCACATAGAAATTTGTAGGGCAATGTAAAGACATAACTTTGAGCTAAAAAAACATTTTAAAGTTGAACAGAACAGTGATATAATAGGTCATACTATTCAGAAGAACACTGTTTTTGTTTATTTGTTTGCATTTTTGTTTGTTTCTGTTTGTAGAATATATAGGAAACGGTGGAAGCAGGGAGACTAGAAGACAAATTGAAATAATGTCTATGAAATGTGATGATGATGTGGAGCAAAGTGGTTGTAATGGAGATACCAAGATGCAGTTGATTCTGAATATTGTCTGAAAACAAAGATGTCAGGATAGACATATAGACGTGAGAAAAAAGGAAGAGTCAAGAATGCCACTCAGACATTTGGAATAAGCAACTGGAAGAATGGAAAATATTGTAGTTACGGCAGGTCTGGGAAAAGAATGCCCAGAGTTTATTAGTGGACATGTTAAATTTTAAATATCCGAGTGAAGATACTGAGTTTATAATTTGATATATGAATTCAGACAATTTGAGATAAATCTGAACAAGATATTTGGATATAAAGAAGGTATTTAATTTCAAGGCCTTACATGAGATCTTAACATTAGCATGTAAATGAAAAAGAAAAGAGTTACCAGGATACAACAATGGAGAATTCCAAGACCCAGAAATAAGGAGTATAAACTGGTTCCACACAAGAGCCTGGGAAGAGGTAAACCACCTTATAGGAGTAATATCAGAAAAAGGAATTTTCCAGAAATGTATGCAGTATTGAATTGAGAAGTACTGAATGATTCAATACGTGAAATATTGCAGGTAAAGCAACATCCATTAAGACCAATCCATAGGGGGTCATGTGGGTGGCTCAGTCGGTTAAGCGTCCAACTTCGGCTCAGGTCATGATCTCGCAGTCCGTGAGTTCGAGCCCTGCGTTGGGCTCTGTGCTGACTGCTCAGAGCCTGGAGCCTGTTTCAGATTCTGTGTCTCCCTCTCTCTCTGACCCTCCCCCATTGATGCTCTGTCTCTCTCTGTCTCAAAAATAAATAAACGTTAAATTTTTTTTTTAAAAAAAGACCAATCCATTGGGCGTGAAACCTACTTACTCTACTAGCAAATGAGAGCCACTTGCATGATTTTTTTTTTCACATTGTGTTCATTAACATCATGTTAGAAGCTTGAAATCGGCCATGGCCAGAGTGTTTTATACCATGAAAATCTGCAGACTCAGAACTAGAGAATTTTTCTCCCACTGAAAGTCATCATCAACATCAACCAGCACACCACAGACAAAGACATGATTTTGGGATTCAGTAATGTGTAGGTCCACTGGAGATCATGACATGCATTTTCAGAAGAGCAGTGAGGGGGAAAGCTTCAGTGAAGTGGTTGAGGAAAGAAAGGAATTGCAACCAGTGAGTATGCATAACTCTTTTCAAGGAAAGTTTACATAAAAAGGCAATAGCTACAGCAATATTTTTGAAAGACTGAAAGATTTCTGTTTGTTTGTTTTGTGTTTTTAAAGAGGGATCTATAGCATTAGTGAATGCCAATGGGATTGATCCAAGAGGTAGAGGAGGGAAATGACAATGAAGGGAGGGAAAAATGGATGGAGCTGTAACCTTGTGAAAGTGGAGGGATGTAGTGCTCAAGTGGAGGAGTTCTTTTTCCCGAAGAGTACAGACTTTCCTTCCCTGGCAATAGGTGGGAACACAGAACATATGGTTTATATATGCATGGTGAGAAAAATACCATTTGTGATTGCTTCTTTTCTCAGAAGCGAAATCATCAGCTGGAAGTGAGAATGGGGCAGAACGTAGTTGGAGTTATGAGGTGAAAGGACAAGATGGGAAACTGCAGGCTAATGAAAGCCTAGGGACATGTAGGAGGTCTCCCTTGCAGCACTAAGGGCTCACTTGATGCTAACAGTCAAGACATTAAAATAAAGCTGCAGGGCACCTGGGTGGCTCAGTTGGTTAAGCATCTGACTCTTGGTTTGGTTCAGGTCTTAATCTCACGGTTCATGGGTCTGAACCCCACATTAGGCTCTGCACTGCCCTGCCAGCATGAAGCCTGCTTAGGATTCTCTCTCTCCCTCTCTCACTGTCCCTCCCCTGCTAGCTCTTGCTCTCTCTCTCTCTCTCTCTCTCTCTCTCTCTCTCTCTCAATAAGTAAATAACTAAACTACACTAAAGCCGGTAAACAGGACTGTGATTTTCTTGAGCAACAGTTAACATCAGGAGTAGGCAGAGACCTGGCTCTTGCAATGGATAAGTATGAAAGGAAGCATAGTTGTGATGAGGGAATTGATACTGAAAAACAGATTAAATTATGAACTGTGGAACTGAGGCCTGTTATGGATGGAAAGGAGTACATGGAGGGGATGAGAAGCATTCAAAGGAAAAATGCTTAGGTAGAGTAAAAAAATAGTAGCTTTGCAGCCCTGTGAAGGGTAAGCTGGGATAGACAAAAGGTGTAAAAAAAGTCAGATTCATAGAACTGAACCTATGAAAGTTGTTAGGGAAAAGGAGGTCTAGTTACTGAAAGATCACATTATTTAAAAAAGCATGTATGTGGTTTTTACAAACACCAAGAATAATGACAGAGAGGGCTTTCAGTTAAATTATAATTAGTAAGAGTCTGAAATCTACAGAGATTTCTAGGTAACTAAACCCACAATGAGATACCATTTCACACCCACCAAAATGAGTACAGTAGAAAAAAGCAAAAAACAGACTCTTAAATACAGAACAAACTGGTGGTTGCAAGGGAAGGGGGCTGCGTTAAATAAATGAAGAGAATGAAGAGGTGCAAACTTCCAGTTATAAATAAGTCAGGGAGATAAAAACTACAGCATAGGGAATACAGTCAATAATATTGTAATAACTTTGTATGGTGACAGATGGTGACAACACTTACGGTGAGCACTGCATCATGTATAGAACTGTTGAATCACTATGTTGTACACCTGAAACTAATATAACACTGTATGCCAACTATACTTCAATAATAAAAAAAAGTGATCATAACACATGTTGACATGAAGAAATGGAGTGCTTATGGAAACGGAAAATGATACAACCCCTTTGAAAAAGAGTTTGATTTTTTTTTTAAATATTAAACATAAATTTACTGTATTTTCAAGTGATTCCACTCCTAGGTTTCCACACAAGAGAAATAAAAAAATATATGTCTGCATAAAGACTTGAAAGCAAATGTAGATAGGAGAATTACTCATAATAGCCAATAAATGTAACCAAATGCCCATAAACGGGTGAATTGTTCAGGAAAGTGAGCTCATCTAAACAATGGAATCCTATTTTGCAATAAAAAGGAATGGCATCCTGACATGCTACAAAATGTATAAACCTGAAGAACATTATGCTAATTGTAAGAATACACACAGAAAATATCACATATTTTTTCATTCCATTTATAAGATGTGTTTAGAAAATTCAAATCTATAGCAACAGAAAATAGATTAGTGGTTGACTAAGGCTGGGATAGGAAAGGAGATTAGCTATTAATCATCAGGAGGGATCTTATTGGAGTGATAAAAAATTTTCTAAAACTGGATTATGGTAGGGGTGTCTGGGTGGCTCTGTGGGTTAAGCTTCCGACTTCGGCTCAGGTCGTGATCTCGAGGTCCATGAATTCTAGTCCCATGTTGGGCTCTTGTGCTGACAACTCAGAGGAAGCTGGAACTGCTTCCTATTCTGTGTCTCCCTATCTCTCTGCACCTTCCCTGCTCATGCTCGGTCTCTCTCTCTTTCTCTCTCTCAAAAAATAAACATTAAAAAATTAAAAAAAAACATAAAAAGATAAAACTGTATTATGGTAATGGTTGCATAACAGAATATTTACTAAGTGATTACTAAAATCCTTGAATTGTACACTTAAAACGAATAAATTTTATAGTATGAAAATTATATATCAATTATTTGTTTTAAAAAAGATAGCTAAGTGGTTTTTAAAAAGGAAGGATAGCAGTTGATTTTATTTGGTGACTTGAGATTCAAGGCTGATTTTTTGTTTTTTTTCTGGGCTGGAAAGGGGAGGCAAGGAGAAAGGGATTCTTTACCCTACTTCTAGCCCTATGCTGTGGGAGGAAAAAAATGAGTTCCCACTTGAGAGAATCAGCATCCTCAAGGTAGGGGTAAAAGAATAAGAGAGTATACAGCACAGAGAAGGGGTTCAGAGTATAATGAATTTTGCTATTGACTAGGAGTGTTTCTAAGGGCACAGGAGAAGTGCTTTCAGAGCTCAGACAGAATGAAAAATGGGTTAGCAAGGAGGTATGGACTGAGCTCTGAGGAGGTGAGAACTGGAAGACTCTGTGAGCCCTGGTTTACCTTGGTAATTGATATCAACCAAGACAAAAGGCAGCACGAAGCATGAAGGCTCTGAGATTTTACCCTGCTTGCAACCTTATAAGTTAGACTGCCACTGTTTTGTAGATGCTGGCCAAAGACAGATTGCTGTCAGAAACAAAGGACTTCATTACTCACAGTCCAGCGAGCAGCATGAACTTTGTGTCCTGGAAGTCCCTGGGAGTGATAAAGAGTGATCTGGGGGCTGCCGTGCATGCAGTATATTCCTATCACAGATAAGTAACACCAGGCTTAAGGAGACCGAATGTTTTATATTTGGCTACAAGGTAACCTGTCTAGTCTTTCCTCAGGAAAAGACATTACATTGAACTCTACCCTGGACAAAAAATGGATCTGCTTTCTGCTCCTAGAAGTAATTATTTCCATCGTTCAAGACTGTTTGCCATGTAAGCAATCTTGTAAGTATAGTTTATAACAAATGCTATCCGTGACTCTACTCACAAGATGTTTAGCAATGCAAAAGGGTTATGGACAATCTTCCAACAAAGGGCATCTGTCTATCATGATAGACAGATGACTGTTGGCCAGGTATAGGGATTGGTAAGGAGTTTTGGCTAAGATCACACAATGGTTTGGGGCCCCCTTTTTACTCTGAGATGTATGGAAGTTAGAGCAGAGATCTTTTTGGAAATAACTGGAGTTCTGAAGCTCTCTGCACTGCCTACAAGTTACGAGTTTAACCACTTCTTATATTAACGTAAAAACTCTAAAGTATGATTAGGTTATTTCTCAGAAATGTTCCCTTTCTCTCCCTCAGTTCCATGGGAAATGAAACTTCCTCACATCTGTGATGATGCATTAGGCTTATGATTTTCTGTAACACAAATGGGATGTTTGTAGACCTGTCACAAGGAGATATTTGAAATGTGCTTGCACAATTGTTCTTTGACAGCTTCTACCATTTTGGTGGGAAGAACATGAGAAAGCCCACAGACAGGTCCCAGAGGCAGAAGTGAGTTTAGATGAGATCAGCAGAGCCCCCAGGTTAGTTAGGCTAGATCAGCCAGCTGCATGTAAATCTGCAGATGTGAGAATAAATGTTTGTTGTTTTTTAATGTTTATTTTTGAGAGAGAGAGAGAGAGAGAGAGAGAGAGAGAAAGAGAGAGAGAGAATGTGCACGTGTACACAAGAGCAAGGGAGAGGCAGAGAGAGAGTGAGACAGAGGATCTGAAGCAGGCTCCCCACTGACAGCAGAGCACCTGATGCAGGGCTTGAACTTGAGAACTGTGACATCATGACCCGAGCCAAAGTTGAACTCTTAACCAGCAGAGATAATCATATGCTCCAATGATTGTTTTGGGGTTTTTTTAGCCATTGAATTTAGGGATTTTTGTTTGTCTGTTTGCTTGTTTGGCAATTACTAACTGATATACTGCTTGAATACAGAAAAAAAAATAATTTGAAGTAGAGGTAGACATTTTCGGAATATGGAATACCAAAGAAAGTTTATCGTGGCATGACGGAAGTGTATGTGTGTTTTCATATGTGATAAGGAGTCTGAGAGTAGGCATTCTGGGAAGGACCTAGTGACCTATGTATATACATACATTCAGTGACCCAGGTTCTTTTTATTTTTTTTTTAAAGAAACTTACTTTTTTTTCTTCACTTTTATATTTATTTAGTTATTTATTTTTGAGGGGGGAGGGGGGAGACAGAGAGAAAGAGAGAGAAAGAAAGAGACAGAACAAATGGGGGAGGAGCAGAGAGAGAGAGGGGGGAAGAGAGAATCCCAAGCAGGCTCCACGCTATCCGACTCAGGGCTCAAGCCACAAACCATGAGATCATGACTGGAGCCAAAATCAAGAGTCAGACGCTTAACTGGCTGAGTCACCCAGGTGCCAGGACCCAGGTTCTTTCCATTTTTCCATCCTTAGCATTCTCCAAATTGTTGCAAATTGGCAAAGGGCTACATCACAGCTTGTTATATTACATTGTTACCTAGCTTTTTTAATGATAATATCTAACATTATTTAAGAACCATGTTAATAATTATATGATAATAATAATAAAAAGTAAAGCTGTGATTATTAGGCTTAATGACCTGGTAAATTGATTCATGGTCATAATTGCAATTTCATGTACAGCTTGCTCTTGAATCACAAAACCCTTGATTTAGCAACAATCTTCATGACGAAAGGGATATTTTAGGAATCAAGAATCTGGATTCTTCGTTTCTATTTTTATTTTTTGAGTCAAATAATTATTAAATTTGAAACAAGAATTTGATGAAGAAGTCTTGTTTTTGTAAACCATAGAATTAATGATTTATTAATATTCATATCTACTACCACATCATGTAGATAGTGACCAACTAGAACTTCTACAAATAAAAAGTATATAAACAAATATATCTAGTGTCCTGTGTATGAATTGGAAATTATTTCCAAAGCAGTGGGTTTTCTTTAGTGATTTGTATAGTTTATAATAGTAATATTTTTATCATCTTTTACCTAGTGGAAATCTGAAATGAAAAGCAGCAATATTTCTTCTGTATTTTATATGAGCAACTGTGCTCTGAGTTTCAAATCACCAAATCAAATATTCACTTGTGGAAATGAAATAAAGAAAGAAAATCAAATGTCATGTTAGACATGTAATTAGGATCTCATTTAAACTTCATAAAAGCCCTGTAAGTTTAGCATTATTCCATTTTTAATCTGAGAACTGGGTGGATCATAATTGTTATAACTTAGCTATGGTTATAGCTCTAATAAAAAAAATACACATTTGGGGCGCCTGGGTGGCGCAGTCGGTTAAGCGTCCGACTTCAGCCAGGTCACGATCTCGCGGTCTGTGAGTTCGAGCCCCGCGTCGCGCTCTGGGCTGATGGCTCAGAGCCTGGAACCTGCTTCCGATTCTGTGTCTCCCCTTCTCTCTGCCCCTCCCCCGTTCATGCTCTGTCTCTCTCTGTCCCAAAAAATAAATAAATGTTGAAAAAAAATTTTTAAAAATACACATTTTTCAATATTGATCTCTGAATTAAAACCCATTTTATTTAAAGTTTCTCTATTTTTTTTAAAAAAATTTAATGTTTATTTATTTTTGAGAGAGAGAGAGAGAGAGAGACAGAGCGTGAATGAGGGAAGAGCAGAGAGAGAGGGAGACACAGAATTCATAGCACGCTCTGAGCTGTCAGCAGAGAGCCCTACATGGGGCTTGAACTCACAAACTATGAGATCATGGCATGAGCTGAAGTCAGACACCCAACCACCTGAGCCACCCAGGCACCTCTAAAGTTTCTGTTTTCTACATCAAATATACAGACTAGTTATGCTACAGTTTTTGCAAAATCATCACTTGCCTTACCCAAAAAATAGTAAATTGAGAAAAGAGGAATTAGAAAGGTATTAAAAATAAACATAAGCATATTTATTAGCATTATTATTGATGTCGCTCTAGTAATAAAAGCTAAAATAATCACTGCATATGTACAATTATGGAATTTATTCCTTTAAAAAAAGTTTACTTATTTATTTTGAAAGAAAGATCGAGGGAGCAAGCAAGCGCAGTGGCAGAGAGCGGAGAGAGGGAGAGAGAATCCCAAGCAGGCTCCACATTGTCAGCGTGTAGCCTGATGCAGGGCTTGAACGCATGAACTGTGAGACCCTGATCTGAGCCAAAATCAAGTGTCAGACACTCAAATGACTGAGCCACCCAGGCACCTGTGCCATTTATTCTTTTTTTGTTTATCATGCATCTAAATATATATTATTTTATATTTTAAAATGTTAAAAATAGTTAGGTAATTTATTCTCTTGCATTTAAAATTTTTGTGATTGAAATCAGATTATCTGAAAAAAACCAACAATAATGGTGCTTGGGATAAAATTTCTAGTTAGAAGATGGAAATAAGGTAAAAACAAGAGTGTGTGTATGTGTGCGCGCGCGCGTGTGTGTGTGTGTGTGTGTGTGTGTGTGTGTTTGTGAGAGAGAGGGAGAGAGAGAGACAGAGAGGGATGACATTCAGATAAGTTTGGCAAAGATCTAAATTACTAGGCCAGGATATCACATTTTGATATTATGCCATACTTTTGCAATTTGTTTTTTTTTTTTTTTTTTAATATATATATATATTTTTTTCTGAAATTTATTGACAAATTGGTTTCCATACAACACCCAGTGCTCATCCCAAAAGGTGCCCTCCTCAATACCCATCACCCACCCTCTCCTCCCTCCCACCCCCCATCAACCCTCAGTTTGATCTCAGTTTTTAACAGTCTCTTATGCTTTGGCTCTCTCCCATTCTAACCTCTTTTTTTTTTTTTCCTTCCCCTCCCCCATGGGTTCCTGTTAAGTTTCTCAGGATCCACATAAGAGTGAGACCATATGGTATCTGTCTTTCTCTGTATGGCTTATTTCACTTAGCATCACACTCTCCAGTTCCATCCACGTTGCTACAAAAGGCCATATTTCATTTTTTCTCATTGCCATGTAATATTCCATTGTGTATATAAACCACAATTTCTTTATCCATTCATCAGTTGATGGACATTTAGGCTCTTTCCATAATTTGGCTATTGTTGAGAGTGCTGCTATGAACATTGGTGTACAAGTGGCCCTATGCATCAGTGCTCCTGTATCCCTTGGATAAATTCCTAGCAGTGCTATTGCTGGGTCATAGGGTAGGTCTATTTTTAATTTTCTGAGGAACCTCCACACTGCTTTCCAGAGCGGCTGCACCAATTTGCATTCCCACCAACAGTGCAAGAGGGTTCCCGTTTCTCCACATCCTCTCCAGCATCTATAGTCTCCTGATTTGTTCATTTTGGCCACTCTGACTGGCGTGAGGTGATACCTGAGTGTGGTTTTGATTTGTATTTCCCTGATAAGGAGCGACGCTGAACATCTTTTCATGTGCCTGTTGGCCATCCGGATGTCTTCTTTAGAGAAGTGTCTATTCATGTTTTCTGCCCATTTCTTCACTGGGTTATTTGTTTTTCGGGTGTGGAGTTTGGTGAGCTCTTTATAGATTTTGGATACTAGCCCTTTGTCCGATATGTCATTTGCGAATATCTTTTCCCATTCCGTTGGTTGCCTTTTAGTTTTGTTGGTTGTTTCCTTTGCTGTGCAGAAGCTTTTTATCTTCATAAGGTCCCAGTAATTCACTTTTGCTTTTAATTCCCTTGCCTTTGGGGATGTGTCGAGTAAGAGATTGCTACGGCTGAGGTCAGAGAGGTCTTTTCCTGCTTTCTCCTCTAAGGTTTTGATGGTTTCCTGTCTCACATTTAGGTCCTTTATCCATTTTGAGTTTATTTTTGTGAATGGTGTGAGAAAGTGGTCTAGTTTCAACCTTCTGCATGTTGCTGTCCAGTTCTCCCAGCACCATTTGTTAAAGAGGCTGTCTTTTTTCCATTGGATGTTCTTTCCTGCTTTGTCAAAGATGAGTTGGCCATACGTTTGTGGGTCTAGTTCTGGGGTTTCTATTCTATTCCATTGGTCTATGTGTCTGTTTTGGTGCCAATACCATGCTGTCTTGATGATGACAGCTTTGTAGTAGAGGCTAAAGTCTGGGATTGTGATGCCTCCTGCTTTGGTCTTCTTCTTCAAAATTCCTTTGGCTATTCGGGGCCTTTTGTGGTTCCATATGAATTTTAGGATTGCTTGTTCTAGTTTCGAGAAGAATGCTGGTGCAATTTTGATTGGGATTGCATTGAATGTGTAGATAGCTTTGGGTAGTATTGACATTTTGACAATATTTATTTTTCCAATCCATGAGCAGGGAATGTCTTTCCATTTCTTTAAATCTTCTTCAATTTCCTTCAGAAGCTTTCTATAGTTTTCAGCATACAGATCCTTTACATCTTTGGTTAGATTTATTCCTAGGTATTTTATGCTTCTTGGTGCAATTGTGAATGGGATCAGTTTCTTTATTTGTCTTTCTGTTGCTTCATTGTTAGTGTATAAGAATGCAACTGATTTCTGTACATTGATTTTGTATCCTGCAACTTTGCTGAATTCCTGTATCAGTTCTAGCAGACTTTTGGTGGAGTCTATCGGATTTTCCATGTATAATATCATGTCATCTGCAAAAAGCGAAAGCTTGACTTCATCTTTGCCAATTTTGATGCCTTTGATTTCCTTTTGTTGTCTGATTGCTGATGCTAGAACTTCCAGCACTATGTTAAACAGCAGCGGTGAGAGTGGGCATCCTTGTCGTGTTCCTGATCTCAGGGAAAAAGCTTTCAGTTTTTCCCCGTTGAGGATGATGTTAGCTGTGGGCTTTTCATAAATGGCTTTTATGATCTTTAAGTATGTTCCTTCTATCCCGACTTTCTCAAGGGTTTTTATTAAGAAAGGGTGCTGGATTTTGTCGAAGGCCTTTTCTGCATCGATTGACAGGATCATATGGTTCTTCTCTCTTTTTTTGTTAATGTGATGTATCACGTTGATTGATTTGCGAATGTTGAACCAGCCCTGCATCCCAGGAATGAATCCCACTTGATCATGGTGAATAATTCTTTTTATATGCCGTTGAATTCGATTTGCTAGTATCTTATTGAGAATTTTTGCATCCATATTCATCAGGGATATTGGCCTGTAGTTCTCTTTTTTTACTGGGTCTCTGTCTGGTTTAGGAATCAAAGTAATACTGGCTTCATAGAATGAGTCTGGAAGTTTTCCTTCCCTTTCTATTTCTTGGAATAGCTTGAGAAGGATAGGTATTATCTCTGCTTTAAACGTCTGGTAGAACTCCCCTGGGAAGCCATCTGGTCCTGGACTCTTATTTGTTGGGAGATTTTTGATAACCGATTCAATTTCTTCGCTGGTTATGGGTCTGTTCAAGCTTTCTATTTCCTCCTGATTGAGTTTTGGAAGCGTGTGGGTGTTCAGGAATTCGTCCATTTCTTCCAGGTTGTCCAATTTGTTGGCATATAAGTTTTCATAGTATTCCCTGATAATTGTTTGTATCTCTGAGGGATTGGTTGTAATAATTCCATTTTCATTCATGATTTTATCTATTTGGGTCATCTCCCTTTTCTTTTTGAGAAGCCTGGCTAGAGGTTTGTCAATTTTGTTTATTTTTTCAAAAAACCAACTCTTGGTTTCGTTGATCTGCTCTACAGTTTTTTTAGTTTCTATATTGTTTATTTCTGCTCTGATCTTTATTATTTCTCTTCTTCTGCTGGGCTTAGGCTGCCTTTGCTGTTCTGCTTCTAGTTCCTTTAGGTGTGCTGTTAGATTTTGTATTTGGGATTTTTCTTGTTTCTTGAGATAGGCCTGGATTGCAATGTATTTTCCTCTCAGGACTGCCTTTGCTGCGTCCCAAAGCGTTTGGATTGTTGTATTTTCATTTTCGTTTGTTTCCATATATTTTTTAATTTCTTCTCTAATTGCCTGGTTGACCCACTCATTCGTTAGTAGGGTGTTCTTTAACCTCCATGCTTTTGGAGGTTTTCCAGACTTTTTCCTGTGGTTGATTTCAAGCTTCATGGCATTGTGGTCTGAAAGTAAGCATGGTATAATTTCAATTCTTGTAAACTTATGAAGGGCTGTTTTGTGACCCAGTATATGATCTATCTTGGAGAATGTTCCATGTGCACTCGAGAAGAAAGTATATTCTGTTGCTTTGGGATGCAGAGTTCTAAATATATCTGTCAAGTCCATCTCATCCAATGTCTCATTCAGGGCCCTTGTTTCTTTATTGACCGTGTGTCTAGATGATCTATCCATTTCTGTAAGTGGTGTATTAAAGTCCCCTGCAATTACCACATTCTTATCAATAAGGTTGCTTATGTTTATGAGTAATTGTTTTATATATTTGGGGGCTCCGGTATTCGGTGCATAGACATTTATAATTGTTAGCTCTTCCTGATGGATAGACCCTGTAACTATTATATAATGTCCTTCTTCATCTCTTGTTACAGCCTTTAATTTAAAGTCTAGTTTGTCTGATATAAGTATGGCTACTCCAGCTTTCTTTTGGCTTCCAGTCGCATGATAAATAGTTCTCCATCCCCTCACTCTCAATCTAAAGGTGTCCTCAGGTCTAAAATGAGTCTCTTGTAGACAGCAAATAGATGGGTCTTGTTTTTTTATCCATTCTGATACCCTATGTCTTTTGGTTGGCGCATTTAATCCATTTACATTCAGTGTTATTATAGAAAGATACGGGTTTAGAGTCATTGTGATGTCTGTATGTTTTATGCTTATAGTGATGTCTCTGGGACTTTGTCTCACAGGGTCCCCCTTAGGATCTCTTGTAGGGCTGGTTTAGTGGTGACAAATTCCTTCAGTTTTTGTTTGTTTGGGAAGACCTTTATCTCTCCTTCTATTCTAAATGACAGACTTGCTGGATAAAGGATTCTTGGCTGCATATTTTTTCTGTCTAGCACCCTGAAAATCTCTTGCCAATTCTTTCTGGCCTGCCAAGTTTCAAAAGAGAGATCAGTCACGAGTCTTATAGGTCTCCCTTTATATGTGAGGGCACGTTTACCCCTTGCTGCTTTCAGAATTTTCTCTTTATCCTTGTATTTTGCCAGTTTCACTATGATATGTCGTGCAGAAGATCGATTCAAGTTACGTCTGAAGGGAGTTCTCTGTGCCTCTTGGATTTCAATGCCTTTTTCCTTCCCCAGTTCAGGGAAGTTCTCAGCTATGATTTCTTCAAGTACCCCTTCAGCACCTTTCCCTCTCTCTTCCTCCTCTGGGATACCAATTATGCGTATATTATTTCTTTTTAGTGTATCACTTAATTCTCTAATTTTCCCCTCATACTCCTGGATTTTTTTATCTCTCTTTTTCTCAGCTTCCTCTTTTTCCATAACTTTATCTTCTAGTTCACCTATTCTCTCCTCTGCCTCTTCAAGCCGAGCTGTGGTGGTTTCCATTTTGTTATGCATTTCGTTTAAAGTGTTTTTCAGCTCCTCGTGACTGTTCCTTAGTCCCTTGATCTCTGTAGCAAGAGATTCTCTGCTGTCCTGTATACTGTTTTCAAGCCCAGCGATTAATTTTATGACTATTACTCTAAATTCACTTTCTGTTATATTATTTAAATCCTTTTTGATCAGCTCATTAGCTGTTGTTATTTCCTGGAGATTCTTCTGAGGGGAGTTCTTCCGCTTGGTCATTTTGGATAGTCCCTGGCGTGGTGAGGACCTGCAGGGCACTTCCCCTGTGCTGTGGTGTATACCTGGAGTTGGTGGGCGGGGCCGCAGTCAGACCTGATGTCTGCCCCCAGCCCACCGCTGGGGCCACAGTCAGACTGGTGTGTGCCTTCTCTTCCCCTCTCCTAGGGGCGGGATTCACTGTGGGGTGGTGTGGCTCGTCTGGGCTACTTGCACCCTGCCAGGCTTGTGATGCTGGGGATCTGGCGTATTAGCTGGGGTGGGTAGGCAAGGTGCTCGGGGGCAGGAGGGGCAGGCTTAGATCGCTTCTCCTTAGGTGATCCACTTCAGGAGGGGCCCTGTGGCAGCGGGAGGGAGTCAGATCCGCTGCCGGAGGTTTGGCTCCGCAGAAGCGCAGAGTTGGGTGTTTGCGCGGAGCGAGCAAGTTCCCTGGCAGGAACCGGTTCCCTTTGGGATACTTTTGCAATTTGATATTTCAATTAATTTATTTCTCACAGAAACCAAATAGAGTAAATGATCTAGATTAAATTATCAAAGTAATAATTTATTATAAAAGTTAAAAAAGATTTTTGTGATTAATTTATTTCACGTAGAATAATATCCCCAAGTTTCATTCATGTTGTAGTATGTGACAGGATTTCTTTTTTAATATGGCTGAATAATATTCTATGTATATATATATATATATATATATATATATACATTGTGTGTATATACAATATTCTCTCTCTATATATACATATTGTGTGTGTGTGTGTGTGTGTTGTGTATGTGTGTATCACAATTCCTTTATCCATTAATGGACATTTAGGTTGCTTCCACATTTTGGCTATTATGAATAATGCTACAATGAATATGGGTGTTCAAGGAGAATATATTTTAACAATGCAGGATCATTCTGATATATCAAATGAGTAACAGAAAAATTTGTAAATTGCTAGGAATCTGGTAAACTTCTCTTAGCCATCATTTCTGAAATAAACAAAGTTGGTGAATATTGATTTTTCTAAAGCTTTGTGTAAACAGGGAATGCTAGAGTTTTTAGGAGTCTCTCTGCCAGTATAAAATGCCAATTTGGTATCAAAACATGATTCAATATTATTTTAATATGAAATTCTATTACATATTTCAATATGAAAAGGAATATTAACTATCACTATACAATGTACTTTGTAGGTAATGTAAGTGGAGGGAAATGGAGAATATAAGACATCTATATAAAATAAATCATTTACTAATCTTAATTTTTGGATTGAATATTTTAAATTTATTCATACATATTCAAGAACTGTATTTCCATAACGTCATCATGGGCTAGAAGCATAGATTAGGCATGGAGAAGTTTAACATCACTTTAGATATATCTCTAACTCTAGCGTAATTATGAAAACATTAGTTCCCTAAATAATCATCTTGGAACATACTTGTTTTCAGTATGTTATATGTACAATGCACCTCACCTTTTTGGTACTTCAACTACCCTATTTTGTCAGCACTGTACCTAGCTGACACTTAAGAAGCTGTTTTTGAGCCTCTTGAAGGTTAGGGTGAAATGGCTCATGATAACCTTAAGCCAATTCTCAGTGAACCCTATAAATTCTTGGGTTATGGCAGAACATAATTTCTGTTCAAAGGGACGTTAAAAGGACTAAGAGCTTGAAGTGAACATGACCTTCCCAAAAGGGTAAGTAAATACAACAATTGCAAATGTGCAGCATTTTGAAGAACAGACCTGTGCCTGTTAGATTTCAGTGTTTGTAAGGCTGTGAAAGTTTGCATCATGAATGAATAAGGAAGGATACTGCAAAAAGAAATAGTAGACACTGAGCACTGCAAAGAGAAACAGACATGTACAACTGAGTAGTGAAAAAAATATATGCTCATAAGAGCAGGAAGATTTAAATCACTTCTATGATAAATTCTTTCGCCCTCCCAAATCAGGTTCACAGGAGAAACTCAGTTCTTGACGTTTTATTGTTTCACTGCTACTCTTTTTTCAAAATCAATGTCTTTTTTTTAAAGTTGTATTTATTTATTTTGAGAGACAAAGAGAAAGAGAGAATCCCAAGCAGACTCTGCACTACACTGCTAACACAGAGCCCTGTGCGGGGCTTGAACTCACAAACTGTGAGATCATGACCTGATCAGAAATCAACAGTCGGATGGACCCTTAAGCGACTGAGACACCCAGGAGCCCCAAACTCAGTGTCTTTTAAAGCATCTGAACTGATAAGGAATAGGTAAGCCCTTTTTATGTGTATGTGTCCAACTTAATGGACAATACATTATCTGAAATGCAAGAAAATCTCGCAAGTTTAAAAACGGATGTTCTGTGACTGACTAGTTGCTTTGCGAGTGAAGAAACAGCAAAGGCCTTATACCGACCTCTTAGTAACATTTCTTTTGTGATCTTACTTCAGTAAGGCAGCACTGAGATCGAGTCATTATGATAATACAGGAAAAGCCGCCTTTTAAAATATTCTCTCCATCAGCTTATTTCTTGAAGTATTTACCTTCAGCCTCTAAAAATACTTGCCTGAGCTATTTGAATTTCCCTAGTCTACAAACATCACCTTCAGTTTCATTTAATAATAGGCATAAAATCCACATAATATTTAAATTGCTGTAGAATAATAGTAAAACAAGGAAAAAAGTACTAAGATAATGAGATACATACAACTTCTATTACATATGACCTACCACTAAGCATGTGTAAATCCATACAGTTTGTAAAGCAGGGAATCAGTGCAAAATTCTACACTTTTCCTAGAGCATCAATAATGAATTTCACTAAAGATGATGGAAGACCAAAGGCACCCTTTAAGATTTATATCTCCTCCTTTATTATATTTAAGGGTCTCTCTCTGGGTGCCCTTCTCCCACATCATTGGTTTTTATTCCTACCGGTCTTAGACTCCATCGTTGATGAAACAAAGTTCCTTGCAGTCCTGTTTTCTTGCTCCAAGAATAATTTCTAAGAATCAGCCTTTTGAAATTCCTAATTAAAATAGTAAGATGTGGTTTCACTGTAGTTATGAAGAAAATTTGTAGTATCTTGTGCTGAATATTATCTATCTCTTTGGGTTTGATATTTTTCAATGTTAGCTTAATGAGGGAAGGGTAGAGTCAGAAAAGAATTAATAATTTATAATAATCCATAACATAAATTGTTCTTCTTAGTTCTACTTTTGTCACTTTTAATACCTAAGGGAATGTGTATTATTTCCAATCCAGTTATACTTGGAGAGTGAAGCTGTTCCAGGGTTGAAAAAAAAAGGATCATTAATATCCTGGGGATCCATGCTTACTTCATTTTTATTTAAACTAACATTGAAGTCTAACATTTATTATGGAGCCACTGAGAATCTGGAAAACTCCATCTGAAATATCAGCCATAGAAATTTTTATAACGAACTGTAAAGGGTACCTCAATGTCTGTTTCAAAACTGATTTGATGAATACAGAAAAGGTCAAGCTAAAAATAACTAGACTGAATCAGTTATAAGTGTAGTAACATATGCATCATTTAATAACGAACTCTAAATTTGCACCACAGTTTAAGGAGTATCATGAATGCTAATTCTGACAGCAAAGGGTTATGAACTACCTGTCGACTTGTGCCCGACACAAGGTCAGGCAGTTTTGAGCTAATGAAACCCCAATGTACCAGAAGGTGAATGACTGGCATGAGTGGGCTAGTGGGAAGAAACTGCTGTAGCACAGTGGCACATCCAGAATGACACGGTGTCCTGAAACAGAAG
Organism: Prionailurus bengalensis; assembly: GCF_016509475.1. Classification (NCBI taxonomy): domain Eukaryota; kingdom Metazoa; phylum Chordata; class Mammalia; order Carnivora; family Felidae; genus Prionailurus; species Prionailurus bengalensis. The sequence continues at coordinate 31,743,567 of NC_057343.1, read as the reverse complement.
CGACTGTGATCCCATCTGTTTATAAAGTCTAACTGCTTAACTTAAAACCTCCCTATGTAGGCAACATATTTCCTAGGAGATTTTTTTTTTTATATCCACAAACATTCAGATGTTATACGTACTAAGCATTGTCAGGTTCTCCTTATGTATGTGGTTAGCTACTTCTAAAAGGTTTTATTAAATATTTTTGACACGTTGAACAACAATGAAGACTCTCATGTGGGGACTCTAGCCTGGATAATCAGTTTCACCCAAGAGCTGATTCAAAATTTCTGAGTGTGTGATGATGTCCATGAAGATTTGTTTTAAAAACTTTGTGCCCACGATAGTTATCAAATGGAAATATAATTTATGCTTGTTAAAATTCAGGAAATCAAAGGAAGCCCTAAGCACTAAAATTCTGATAAGGCTAATGCCGTTAATGTGAACATACTTTAAATTATCTGTAAATGTACATTCTATCAAGTCTGCACTTTTAGCATATTCCCCAACCATTTGAAACCCATGAAAACAAATCGGTTTTCCATTTGTCTCTCTTTTGAAGATGTCTCTACAGCCCTAAAGTGTTTCTCCTCCTTATATAGTTGGTTTTTAATTGTATCGCAGGAATAAAAGATAAACAACAACATTAAAAAAAGAGAGAAGTGATTTCTAGAAAAAGTCTCATTCCAGGAAGCAATATTATGAAAGAAAGAAAAAAGATGAAGTAAAACACATGCACACCCACGTGCATGTGCACACATATGCACACACTAACATGAGTGAATATTTGGGGTATGCAAGTGTGTGCTTGTGTGTGTGTGCACGTGCATGTGTGTGCACGTGTTTTACTTCATCCTTTTTCTTTCTTTCATAGTATTGCTTCCTGGAATGAGACTTTTTTCTAAAAGTCACTTCTTTTTTCTGTTTTTAAATTCTTTTTCTAGCATGTACTTCACATTATTAGTTTCTTACTCCTTTAGGAAATCTTGATAATATCGGTATGGCATAACACCATCAGAGTTTGGTAAAGTTTTTATCTTCTTAGCCAAGGAATGACCAAAGAAGGACTAGGTTTAGTTAGGATGTGGAAAATTGGAAGAAAACTACAAAATTATCAATTCTTATATAAATCTCTATGTTCTTTCTTCTAGTGCCCCCACTATAATCATAACAATAAATTACAACAATCCTTATATTGATAACTGAGCGTATTTCCAGTTTACCAAAAGAAAGCATCAAAAGTAATTTTCATTAGTGTGTGGGACAAAGTTTACAGCTTATAACTAAGGAAGAGTGTTTGGCACTAGTAATAAAATGCGGAATAAAAACCAAGTATCGATTCTCACAGAAATTATGGTTCTGTTAGATTTAAAGGAAATAATCATGTGAATAAAAACTTAGACATATTTAAACGTGCAATTTAAAAAGGTGTTAATCAACTGATTGCGTGACTTATTATAAAATTATAAAGTGACCTACTTCCTACAAAAGGTAGGGCAAAGGGGAGCAGAAAGCATGATTCTATCAGAGTGTGACTGAGAAAAATGACCTAGTTTGGAGGATCAGGAAATGCATCCAAAATAAACAGGAATTCAGCTGCTGTCTAAAGCAAAAGAAGGAGGTTACAAATCAAGGGGGTGTCCTAAAATTAACCTTCTTGAGGAAGGAGTGAGTGCATGCAAGAGCTCCACGTTGATGAGGGCAAGGGCATGTTCCAGAAACTGAAGGATGGCCAGTATGGGAGAGAAAAAGAAAGCGACTGGAAGATACTGGAAAAGCTGGAAAGGTTCATGCTAAGAAGGGGTCCTGCCAATCAGTGTAAGGATGTTGTGCTTTACCTGAAGTCCAATGGAAAATGTTAGCAAGTTAGAGCTATGTAAGTCAAAGTTAGACCCAAACGTGTCTGGATATAAAAGAGACTTCTTAAACACATAAGCTGGAGTGGATGGTGGGAAGGAACACCAGACTGAGATAAGGCTGTTTGGGATGGTTGAGACGAGGCAAGAGAGAAAAGTTAACAGTCAGAATACACAGACGAGGTTGGTATAACTTTTTAAATGAGAAATAATAGCTATTAATGAAAACAACAGGGCTGTTTGGGGGAAATTGTGAAACCAGAAGTCATATTAGAGTGTGTTGTCTGGTGAATGGGAGGAAAAGGAAAGAACACAATTGCAGAAGATACAAAAGAATCAGGGCATTCAGGAAGAATGAATACACCAGAAGGTAAACCAAATTCAGTGCTCCAAATTCTGACCCTTTTCTTGGAACTTTAAATTATAAAGAGTGTTTCCTATCAAACACATGCCACATGAATATTTTTGCATTTATGCACTTGAACCATTATTTTCTTACAGTTTCCTTCAGATACATCCCAAGAAATGAAATTGTAGCATTGATCAATTTAAAAAATTTTAATATCAATTTTCAAATATCCTTCAGAAATGATATCCAAATCTAGACAATCAATAGTAATGTATTCAGATCACCAACTTCACACACTTTTACTTATTAACATGAATTTTGCTAATCTGAAAAGATATAAAGCTGTTGCAGTGTTCTTTTTTTATTTATTTTTGTGTGTTTTATTTATTGTTGAGAGAGAGAGAGAGTGCTAGTGAGGGAGGGGCAGAGAGAGAAGGAGACACAGAATCTGAAGCAGGAGTTCCAGGCTCTGAGCCCTCAGCATAGGGGCCAACACAGGGCTTGAACCCATGAACTGTGGGATCATGACCTGAGCCAAAGTTGGACATTTAACCGACTGAGCCACCCAGGCGCCCAATTGCAGTGTTCTCTTAAATTGCATTTATTTGATTAGTACTATGACTAAAGAGTATTTCCTGTATTTATATGCCATATTTGCTCATTCCTTTTAATGACAGTTACTACGGATTCCTTCATTCTTTTTTTAATGTTTATTTATTTATTTTGAGAGACATGAGTGGGGGAGGGGCAGTGAGAGAGGGAGAAAGAGGATTCCAAGCAGACTTCATGCTCAACACAGAGCCCACAGGGCCCAGTCTCACAACTAACCGTGAGATCATGCACTGAGCTGAAATCAAGACGCTGATGCTTAACTGACTCAGCCACTCAGCCACCCCTGATTCATTCACTCTACTATGACTTGGTGATCTTGACAGCATCCACCTCATGATGGCCAGATCCACTGCACAGGCACTTGCTGTTCCTTCTCCCAGGCACCTGTTCCATTCTAATAGCTGTTGTGTTTTTGTTTTTGTTTTTGTTTTTTAATGGTGTATGAGTCTCTGTTGCAGATAACTAGAAAAAAACTTTCTGCATTATCAGGCAGTGGCTTTAAACAGCAAACAGTGGATCAGATGAAGATTGGCAAATTATCTTTTGGATAAAGAATGGATAGTTTTCCATTTGAGCAATTAGCCACTTGATACACATATACCACAAAGTAGAGTCATCAGTAAATGTGCTTGGTCTTATTTTCCTGAATATTGTAATCTTTTATTTTCTCTTTTTCTTGTTTTGGATCATTCTTGATCTTCTACTAAGTATGAATCACTGCTGGATGATATCTTTATAATACTAAAAAGCTACTGTATAACCTCTTATAGTTTTGTAGTAATATACTTTGAAGTTGCACATGCATTCTGTGTATGAATAAGGCCCTCACCAAGATGTCCCTGTGCTCATTATATTTCCAGTAAATTAACTATACAGATTTCTAAATGGATTGAAATTCTCATTAAAAAATTTAAGTTCAAAGTAAATTTCAGATATGTGTATCAAAGACAAAGTTGCTTTCTGCATCCCCATGTTTAGTCAGGATATTGAATTTTAATTAAACTCAACGAAATGCCACTAGTCCTTGTGCTTATGCTTTGATTTTTGGTATTGTTAAACTGCCACACTGACATCTAAGAAAAAATATGCAATGATTTTGAAAATCTTGTTGAACAACCCTGAAATTATTTCTTTCACTTCTTTCAAATATTGAGAATGTTTTCTTCCGGTTGTACATGACACCACACTTCTGAGCACACTTCCATCCTAATGATGAGAATGTTTCATTTTCAGGCCAAAAGACAATGGATATAATTATACATTCTTCCATGAATTAAATAATAATGGAATTAAATTGTGTTTGTAGGTTTGATATCTTGCTATTGTGACTTATGAAAGTAAAGACCAACCTCACATATTTATTACATATGTATAATGCAGATCAATTTGGCAGTGTTTTTACTCTTTTTATTTCTTAGCACTTACACACCTCAAATAAAATCTTTCCTCAAACTCAAGCTTATGAATTCTATAAAAAAGAGCCACTTTGGTTGGACTAGAAAAGGAAGTATGGAAACTGTCTTACTAGGGCCCTTTTGCTTTTGTATTATCTATTTTTTCCACAATTGCCACTCCTGAAGATACATCCCCAAAGCCCCTAAAACAAAACCAAAAAAATAAATAAAAATAAAGCAATATGAAACTACTATATTGAGGCATAGATAATGAGATAGCATTTGGACAGAGATCAGATGCAAAGAAAATAAACTATGGCCTATAAGAAATGAAATATTTTCAACTTTCAATCATATATTCCATATAAACATGCAAGAAATCCTAAATGGCAAAAATTGAGAACAGATCTATGTTACATAAATGATACTGCACTCTTAGTATGTAAAAATATTATAAAATAATTATGGTGTTAGTAATTTCCCTTATAACCTTATGCATCAGTTCAAGGTCTTAAACCTCTTAAAAGAGGCGGACATCAGGATAGAACTCAATGTTCAAGACACTTACTGATAGAAGGCCTAGGAACAATAGAGGGGCAAGAAGGAGAAGTAGGGGAGGGAACATTTAGACCATGAGGCAAGTCTGACTCTTATAAAAGGAGAAGGGGGAGGAAGGAGGTTTGGGGGTCCAGACTGCAGTATAACTTTGAGGAAGTCTTAGCAAGGGCCCAAAGCAAGGAATATCTGTAATGTCGAGTACTACATTGGACATTCATGGTCTGGGCCCAGAATGGTTTTGCCTTGGCATGAGTGCTATGACAGATCCAAGCGTATGCAGCAGCTGCCTGGCACCTACCCACTTGCAGCAAATTGTCTTTTTTTTTTTTTAAGTATATTTATTTTGAGAGAAACAGAGAGAGTGAGTGCAAGTGGAAGGAGGGGCAGAGAGAGGGAGACAATCCCAAGGAGGTTCCATGCGGTCTGCACAGAGCCTGATATGGGGCTCTGACCCATGAAACTGAGATCATGACCTGAGCCGGAATCAAGAGTTAGACACTTGGGGCACCTGGGTGGCTCAACAGGTTAAGCGTCTGACTTCGGCTCAGATCATGATCTCACAGTCTGTGAGTTCGGTCCCTGCTTGGGGCTCTTGGCTGACAGCTCAGAGCCTGTAGCCTACTTCAGATTCTGTGCCTCCCTCTCTCTCTGCCCTTGCCCCACTCCATCTCCTCTCTTCCTCAATCTCTCTCTCTCTCTCTCTCTCTCTCTTTCCTTCCCTCAAAGATAAATAAAAACATTAAAAAATAAAAAAATAAATAAAAAGAGTTTGACATTTATCTTCTGAGCCACCCAGGTGCCCTGCAACAAACTGTCTTGAAAGGAGATTGGAGCAGTGTACCTCCACAGCTTCCTCCCTTGATAATTACATAATAAAAACAGGATCATCCTGAAGCAGCAGTTGTGAGGCTCAAAGAGCTTGCTTATCTTTATGTGGATTGTATCTCTCGATATTTACTATTAAAATTTAAAAAGGAATTTTTAAAAATATTTGTTTAAAAAACAATAATACAGTCATTACATTACCATAAATAATACATTTTTATGTAAAACATTTCCAAACCTAATTAATTGATCAGAAAAGTGGCATTGTTTCACTTTAACAAAAAAAAAGAAATTTCTAATGTCTCCTTTGATGTAACACAGATGTATCCTCATATCAGGTTCTGCATACAATCTGTTGTGAAATGCCATTTCAGGTTTTGTAATTGGCAAAAATCAAGGCTCAGACAGATATGTAAATTAGAAAAAGGAGGACTCCAAGGACCACATGAAAGAGTCACTAGGAACCTCCATGCACACTTTGAGAAGCATTGATTAAAGCATTAAATACATCTTATACATTAAGTAAAACAATACATTTAATTTATAAAAGTTATCTTGCAAGGGCGCCTGAGTGGCTCAGTCGGTTAAGCATCCAACTTCAGCTCAGGTCACGATCTGGCGGCCCATGTATTTGAGCCCCGCATCAGACTCCATGCTGACAGCTGGGAGCCTGGAGCCTGCTTCAGAATCTGTGTCCACCCCTCCCCTGCTCGTGCTCTGTCTCGCTCTGTCTCTCAAAAATAAATAACTGTTAAAAAAAATTTTTTTTAAGTTATCTTGCAGACATAGAATATGTTCACGCAAAGTGTAAGACCCAAATAGAAAGTCACTGACAGTATGAATCTTCTTCAATTCTTCTAGCTAAAAATATTCTCCAATATACAACACCTCCAACACAACATGCAAAATTATTTTGGTTTTAATTGTCTCTATCTTTAAAAAGTCTGACCTTCCTTCTTCATTTTCCAAAGAACCTAGTGCAATGCCTTGTGCATAATAGGATTTTGATAGTTTTAAATAAACTTTCAACATTGATATTTCTTACATTATATCTGAAGGTATCATTATCAACCTATGTGGTTACATGTTGTGCACTATATGCTATCTTTTATTTTAAGTTTATTTATTTTTAAGAGAGACAGAGAGAGTGTAAGCAGAGGAGGGTCAGAGAGAGAAAGGGAGACACAGAATCTGAAGCAGGCTCCAGGATCTGAGCTGTCAGCTCAGAGCCTGACTCGGGGCTCAAACCCACGAGCTGTGCGATAAGGACCTGAGCCAAACTGCAACGCTCAGCTGATCGAGCCACTCAGGCACCCTTACATGCTACCTTTAAAATAGTTATTTCCCTTGAATTAAAAGATAAATAGGCATGAAGCACTTTAACAACAGCTGTGGAAGCTTTGATTGATGATACATTCTTCCTTATTTGCTTTTCTTATTAAGGCTACAATGGTAAGCAGTGACTTCTGATTTTATTGCTTAACTGTTGTAATCATCAGCCATTACCTATAACCTGATTTTTCTTTATGTTAATTATATGACACTATTTTATATACATGAAATTACATGAATTGCTTTTTTTCATGTTTCCATTTTACTGAATAGTTTAACACAGAATAGTGCCCTGAATTAATACCCTCTGAAGATAATTCTGTCTTGGAGAAACCACCCTTCCCTTCATGAACTCCACCATAGTTTGTCAAGATAATGAGTATCTACGGAAAGGATGGTGATAACCCTATGCCAGTGCTATCCAACATAACTATAATGTGAGTCACATATAATTTTAACTATCCTAGAAGCCACATTAAACAGAGAAACCAGAAAAAAAATAATTTTAATAACACTATATTTAATCCAATATAGCTAAGATATTGTCAACATGTAATCAGTAAAAAATGTAACCAATATAAAAATTATTAATGAGGGGCGTCTGGGTGGCTCAGTCAGTTGAGTCAACTTTGGCTCAGGTGATGATTTCACAGTTCATGAGTTCCAGACCCGCGTGTCAGGCTCTCTGTTTGTCAGCACAGAGCCTGCTTCAGACCCTCTGTCTCCCTTTCTTGCTGCCCCTGCCCTGCTCTCTTTCTTTCTTTCAAAAATAAACAACCTTTAAAAAAATTATTAATGAGGGGCGCCTGGGTGACTCAGTCAGTTAAGCATCTGACTTCGTCTCAGGTCATGATCTCACAGCTGTGGGTTCAAGCCCCGCATCAGGCTCTGTGCTGACAGCTCGGAGCCTGGAGTCTGCTTTGGATCCTGTGTCTCCCTCTCTCTCTCTCTCTGCCCCTCCCCCGTTCATGCTCTGGTTCTCTCTCTCTCAAGAATAAATAAACATTAAAAATTTCTTTAAAAATTATTAATGAGCCAATAAATAATTAGTACTGTACTAACTGTACATTTTACACTTATAACACAACTTAATTTGTACATGAAATTTTCATTGGAAATACTTTATATATATTTAGATATCATAAAATCGACGGTGACAAAGTAGATTCAAATGTTAAAGTTGTTCCTCAAATATTTAAAAGTTTCCAACAGTGCTCGCTTCAGCAGCACATATACTAAAAGTTTCCAACAATCAAACTGAGTGGAGGATCGGTTTTAAAATTTAAATAAAAATCTTTGCAAAACATCTGTCTAATAAGGGGGTTAATATTCAAAGTATATAAAGTACTCTTAAAACTGAATAGCAAACAAACAAAAAACCAAATAGAAATAGACACACAGACAAATAGAAAAAGACAAGTACTGTATGTGGAATCTAAAAAAGCTGAACTCACAGAAACAGAATGGTGGTTGCTGGGAGCAGGGGTTTGGGGGATTGGGCAGATGTTGGTTAAAGGGTACAAACTTCCTGTTATAAGATGAATAAGTTCTGGGATGTAATGTATAGCATGGTGACTCTAGTTAATAATACTGTATTATATATTTGAAAGTTACTAAGAGAGTAGATCTTAAATGTTCTCACTACAAAAAAATAAATACAATGCTAATTATGTGAGGTGATAAAGGCATAAACTAACCATATTGTGATCATAATTTTGTGATATGTGTATGTATTAAATCCTCACACTGTATACCTTAAAGTTACACAGTGTTATTTGTCAACTATATCTCGATAAAGCTAGGGAAAATTGCATTCAAGTTACTTAAAATAAAAAATCAGGTTATCAGTCACATTAGCTACATCTAAATTAGGCACATGTGGCTAATGACTACTGAACTGGACAGTACTTCTCAATACATAACTTAAATCATTTTAGTGTTTACAGATTTATCAGTGTGTGTTATGGTATTTGAATAAACACTGTCTTCAGTATGAAGCCAGTAATTCTTCTGAATTTTGTAGCATATTTAAATACTTTAAAAAAAAGCACTGTAAAAAAACCCACATTATTATTTTACGTAAACATTTGATATTAAATCTTTGAGTAAAAACATATTTCCCATTTTAACCGTAAAATATCTTCCCCTTAAGCAAGTACTATTTTCCTGAGCCAATGAGAAAGGAAAAGAATGGCAGCTTTTCCGAAGACATAATTATATCAACCAAACCAGTCGGTGGGATGACAGATGATAGTTGTATCTGGATACCATATTTCCACATGTTCATCCAGTGTGAATTTCATATATTATAGAAGGGTTTGATGATGTTGTAAAAATACTGGTGTAGTAAGGGGCCAAAACTATAAATCTTAACATAAGTTATATTATATCCATAATTATAAGTATTATTACTTTAATATTTAATAGATTAGTGTGTTCTCCTTCAGCTTGGATGTTTCTATAAAGAAAATCCACTTGGAAACCTTAAAATTTCCAATGTCACTGATAACACTTCCTTCTGAAAATATGGTTTCTTAATGTCACTTTTAATGCTTCCACTGCATATACTTTAGTATACAGACAGACACATGATAGATATTTGGAAAATAGGTTGTGCACTGCTACTATATTGATATATATAGCATTGTACTGTAGAATTACATGGTCCAATATAGTAGCCACTAGCTACATGTAGTTTTAAACACTTGAAATGAGGCTTGTCTGAATTGAGATGTACTGTAAGGATAAAATACACGCTGGATTTCAACTAGTTAGTATGAAAAAAGGAATTTATGATATACATAAATATTTTTATTGTTCACTTTTGGAATGATAATGTATTATTCCACTTGATTATTTTTACTTTTTAAAATGTGGCTCCTAGAAAATTTAAAATTATTTATGGCTCCCATTACATTTCTTTTGGACAGTGCTGCTCTGGATTATTAAAAATACACTTTAAAATTCTTTGGGCACCTCCTATTATTTCCACAATATTAGAACACACTTATTACATATATAGGGAGACATATATGTAATGTAACATATTTAAATACTTTCAAGAACATAGAGTTTAAATAAACACATTGATATTATTTGTAAACATTTGATATAATGTCTGAGTAAGAATATTTTGCTTGGGGGTCCCTAGGGGGCTCAGTCGGGTAAGCATCCAACCTTTGGCTCAGGTCATGATCTCAAGGGTCGTGAGTTCGAGCCCCGCATGGGGCTCCACACTGTCAGTGCGGGCCTGCATGGGATTCTCTCTCTTCTCTCTGACATTCCCTCGCAAAATAAATAAATAAACTTTAAAAAAAATGTATATATTTTCTGTTTGATCTGGGAAGAATTTTCTGTATACACAAGATTTAAATACTTTCTGAAGGGTAATGTGAACTTCTATTTTTGTATCAATCACAGACATGCCTCCAAGTTAAGATTCTTGCCTTTATTCCAAATATAACATATGTAACATGAAGCAAACCCAATAAATGAGAAGCAAGTACTTACCCTTTAGGATAATTAGTGTAATTTCCCTTATTCTGCTTCTGAAAACCAAGGGACATTTTGTGTTTTCAGTAGATAATACAGAAAACGATGTCATGTATATCATCCATATCTGCGGAATTAGCTTCAAATATCAGCAGTGTTAAAGTAATAAAATACATGTTCTTAGAATCTGAGACAGAAAGTAATTTAAAAGTTTCTAATGTGTCCCCAGTCTTCTTAAATCTTCTAGAGATTTTTTTTCTACTTTTCATTATAATAAGCCATGTTGCAGGAGCACAGATTTTAGCTGTGATTGCATTTTTGAAAAGTAAAACCAAAAGAATGTCTACATTAATTCAAGATACTATTATGACTGTGACTAGTATCTTATTAGGATGTTAAAACTAAGGGATGTTAGCATTCACAGAGGAATGTAATACCAACTTAAATGATGAGAAAGTGGAGACGCCATTTCTTTACACAAATATTAAGAACTAACCATGTGTTAGGTATGCACTATGATGACAAAATATTATCCTTGGCTACAAGGAGATTACAGTTTATTGGAGAAACAAAATGTAAGTTGAAAAACACAGTGCATGGTAATAAGTGCTGTCATAGGAAAGATCAGAAGCACACAATGAACACGTGCAAAGCAAGCTGGCTCAAGATGGGAGGAAGGAAAAGGACTCATGAGGCATTCTACCAGAGAGGCTACTGGGAAGGGTAGGTGTTAGCAGACATGTATATTTGAAACAAATGGTCAGAGAAGAGGATTGTGAAGCCATTAGCATTTGAGCCCTACAGCCCCTGGATGAGCCAGAAGATCTTGGAAATGTGATTAAAGTTTGGTGTGTTCTGGTAACCCCGAGGGCTCTTTTGAGTGGTCACCTCAGGGCCTGTCGCATATGCCTTAGGTGGGTATTTAGGATGTGGGTGGAGTAATTTATACCATGCCTCATTCAACTTTTGCTTATTTTTCCTTCTTCATTCTTGTCACTTGGCAAAAAAGGATGTGCCCTATTCTAGTGCCTGAGAATTCAAAATCTGAATGTGCTTCCTCCCTGATTTCTCCCAGGGCCAATCTAAAGTAATTGGTGTTAACTTTGAACTCATGTTGCTCTCATCTCACATATAGATTATGTATACTAATTGTAACTGAGAGAAGAGTTACTATATTCAAACACTACATTAGCTGTTTCACTCCTATTTTATTCAATTCTATCATCCCGTAAGTAGCAACAGAGTCCCCATTTACAGAGGGGGAAACTGAGGAATATAGCGACTCTCTCATGCTCATACAGCTCGTGAATGGTGAAGTCAGGACTCTGAAATATAAATCTTGAGGAACATGATGTCTCTTTTGGCCAGTATATTTGTGATGTTGTTATAATATATATTATATTACAGAGAATTTATAGGTATGTGTGCATGTATGTCTATCATTCTACATCCCTATGTAGATAAATAGATCTCCATAAGTTTGCAAAGTTTGCTTGAGAAAAAAAAATATATCTATTTCTTTGATTTTCTCCCAACTGTCTTCGGATTCCCAAGGCATTTACTGACTGAATTTCAAGAAAAGCCCACTAAAATTGAATCCAGAAAACAAAAATAAGATAGAAATCCTTTTGTACCTTAAAGATAATATTAACTATAAATAACATGAAGTATTCTAATGAAAAAGACTAAATAAATCTACTTTCATTTTGAGAAACCAGACAGAAGATGGTATGTCATTGCACTCTGTGGAGGAGAACTAAAATAAATAAACAAACGAAGATTACAAAAGCAACAGACTTTTACCTGGAGAGAGAAAATTCTGCACTAAATATTAAAACTCACATGTAGAAACTCATGACCTAAATCTTGTCATCAATCTCCTGCCCATGCACACCATTTACTTTAAATCTGCTGGTGACCAAAATCTGTATTTTAAGAATAATCACCTATTCTAGTATCTATTCTAGCAATAGATTCTCTGTGGTTTTAAATGAGATCGTTCATGCAATGCGAAAGAAAGTTGTGAATAAATGAGGAGACCTTACATGCTGCTTGTGGTTTGCTGAAGAACGGACAAATCTGCAAGTGCCTTTAAGTGAATCAAATAGATTGTTCTTGTTGCTCCATAGGTTAAGGGAAGAAATCAAGGTTGTTGACATCCCTGTCATTGAGATATACAATAGATACAAATGATTTTGAGTTGCCTACGGCATTTAACCCAAATTGTTAGTACTTTACTAGTTAATAATAAGAATTTAGTAAGGCAGAGATTCTGAAGACAAATAAAATAATGTTGATGATTGTTCCTACTGACAGCTCAAGAAAAATGTGCTGTTAGTGATTTTAGCATAGCTGTTATTCATTCATAATGACTGGTATATTTCCATTTTAAATCTCCAGACATTATGCTAGGAGCTCTGTTCAAGTACAACAGGAACTCTGCCTAGCAGTTTCTGATGGCCATTGCAGAAAATGACTTAGTAATGCCTCCTGACCTGTAGAGCCACTTTAGTTTGTTTTTCAACCTCCACCTCCTCCTCTCATAAGGTCAAGATGTATGTGATTTGTGATACTTGGATCTTCCCACCAGAGATGCTTAAATTTGAAGCCTTGAACTATCTTATTATATGGGATAGCGTACCCAGCCTATCAAAACCTGTTCCTGGA